>NC_052506.1:2041626-2080109 GCF_014356525.2 Nilaparvata lugens | reverse complement strand
TCACACAGTACCTACTTCAGTTGTTATTGTTCTCTTCATAGAAAATATGTCTTCAAACGATTGTATCTCTTCTGGCTGCAAAAAAGTGTACAAACTTTGAACGTCTTTGATTTTTTGTGGACTCACTTGAACTTTCTCAGCCGGAGGTAGGTTGTCCAAAAGTCCATCAGAAAAACAACAGGGTTTGATCAGGTATGAGAATGGAGTGTACAATCCATTATATGACGTTGCTGCCAGTATATTGCCTTGTGATGTGTACTGCAATCTGCAGTACTTTTGTATTTTGAATAAAATTCCTCTGGATGCAGGCTTCTTTGAAAAATATGGTTGGAGAGAGTTCCACTGCTTCATGATGCCACGGCCGTGGATGACTTCAGCACTCTTGCAGATGCTTTCATCATACTTTTTTTGTGTAGTAATACGTTCTTCACGTTTTATTTCATTTGCATAGATGCCAAAATTCCTGTCACACTGATTGTAGGAGTGTCCTCTCACTGGAAAAATCTGTGTCACTTTTATCTTGAATGTGTATGCAAGATATGAGCAGAACGAAGATATCATGGAATTTTTATTTTGTCCTCCAGCATTGTCAGAAAAAAGATAAACTTTTTTGAATCGATGTTTTTTTCAGTTTTTCTTGAAGACAATGCTAGATGAATGAGGCCACACTGTCAGCATTTTTCTTGGCTTCACTCTCCAAAAAACAGTACATAAAATTCCCATTGTCATTGTGAGAGTAGATATTGAAAATATAATACCACAGTAGTCTCTTGTAGAACTGATTATTCACATTCAACTTTGGGAGGGGCAGATTCTGTGTATAATCAAATTCAAGAACTAAACATGTTGTAGAATCCTTACTCATTTCAATCAGCTTATTCTCGAGGGTCTTCTAGGCTTCAAACTTTCTTAGGTGAACGTCAAGCATTATTTTGGTTTGAACATCATTTGGGTCATTTTTTATCTTTATTTTCGATTTCTCACAAAAGTCACAGACATCAGATCTGGGTTTTCTTATTGAGTAGGGCGAATGTGTGCGAAAAAATTTGAAGTAGGTGTTATACTTCATGTTTTTGAGAACTGAATGGGTTTTTTCATGGTAATATTCCTTGAAAAGTTCATAGAGGCGGACGATGGTGAGGTTAGGATTTTCGAAGTAGAGTTGGCTGCTTTTGTTGGCTGAGTAGTGAGATTTGCTATGGGGGATTGTTGACCAATGCTTCTTCACCAGGTCCCATACATCATCATATATCTTTGTAGGTCGATTATCGTGCTTTCCTCTTGTTTCAGCAAAACTGATGGATCCTGATTTTATTCGGTTTTGAATGGTACGAATTCTTCTTGGTGTTTTTATTTGAAATAACTGTAGAAGTAATTTCCTGCAATTTAGTTCACCATTGACTTTCAAATTATACTCCCACAATGTATCTACATGCCTTGTTGCAGCACCTTCATTTGTGAGCACGCATGATGAAAGAAAAAGATCTTGAGAGCTTTTGTCCTCTAAAGAATAAAACTCCTCAAATAGCTCCTGTTGATCCTGTCGACTGATGTTATCTGAACATTTTTTTGGGCAGCATCTTTCCACTTTTTCGAGAACTTTCTCTTCAACTCTTTCATTATTATTATTCACATATGCCTTACCTTGAACACGTCTTCTTTTCTGGGCATTTCTTTTCCAATTCTGCTCTGCTCTTATCCTCTTACGTCCAAGATTCCTTTTCTTCTCTCCCACATGATTTTCTTCTAGTTGATCTTCACTGGAGCTCATATTGAAAAATCTTTTCAATAACTATTGGTGCTGTAGTGTATTCTTTTAATATAAAAACTTTGATGTTAAACTATGAATATCAAATACTATTAAACTATTATGATTGATTGAAACATAACATAATCGAGAACATAACCAAGCAAACAGAACCGGTAGATTCAAAGAAAACCGGGACCTTGAAACGTATAGACATTTAGAAATTGGGGTACCTTAATTTTTTCGGAAAGTAATACTTTCCTTACCTATGGTAATAGGGCAAGGAAAGTAAAAATGCATGCATTTACTATATTATTTTCCCAATGCTGGGTTTACATTAGTTCTATACGCACTAATGTTCTGGCAACTAGAGAAATCACCATTGATTCAAAAGTGTTTGAGACACATGCATTGTTCAACTATTATGGAGTACCAACAGGTAGCGCCAAGCGCGGAGGTTGCTTGGACTCCACCCCGACCCCTCTACAATCATAAAAGGCGATTGGGCAGGCGAAGCTAACCCACCTCACTGGGGGTAACCTATACCTCGAGCATAAAATATTATCTCTTCATTCTGTATTAATTAAGAATTGATTGGAATTTTTAAAACAATTTATGTTGAAAAGTAGTTCAGTGGTATAGACATTGCAAGATGAGAAGGCAATCTGCCCAGTGTGCTAAAATTGCGTCGGTACCAACATCCAATAGGAAAAATTTGTTTAAAGAATCAACTATTTAGTCTCTCTTGCTAAGAACTGGAAGTGTTTTTACAGTTATGTTCGTGTTATAATTCTATAAAGAAAGTTGTCTTTATAAGCAAACCATGGTAAGCCAGTCTTTATAAATTGAAAATGCTCCTTTGTCTAAATACATTCTGATTTATTATAATTTTTAACATCCCACAGGAGCTGTACGAGAAAACTGCTAGTAACGCGGAAATAATACAAGCGATAAAGAACTGGCTGCGCACTGCGCCACAGCGAGCAAATTCGAAAATGTGAGTATTATTGATCACATCTCTGAAATATCTGTTAATTCATATCCCAGTTGATGGAACAGATGTTGGCAGTTGAACGCATATATTATAATATAATAGGCAACAAAACGTTTCCCCTTGTCTCCAACCGTTGCGCGGTGTCACTTTGACATGAGCAGACAAGAAGCGACGAGGCAAGATTGTAGAATGAAGCGACAAATAGAAGCAAGACAGCCTTTTCTCAGTAGCATGGAGTATACTGAGAAATTATTTTTATTGCTATTTTAATCAATCATTTAGTTCAAATCTTTCTAATATTGTTTAATATATTTAACAGTAGTTATGTATGTTTACTACATTCTAATAACATAGTTTCACCTCCCAAAACTGAAGTACAATCATTATTATAATTAATACGGTTCATATTTAATATTAATATGGTTCAATATTAATATAGTTCATGATTATTGGTGGATTCACGGATTCATCGGCAGCCTTGATTGTGGGCTGATTAGTTTGCGCTTTCCTCCCCTTCCCCCTCTCCCAAAGAGGCAAGATAACCTCTCTCCCTCACCCCACCTTCATCCTTCCCGTTTATCTTTCCACATGGTCCGACCAGGCGCCGGATATGTTCTATTTCCAAGAGATTTATTTTTCAATTTAAATTTCAATTCGTTAATAGTAGAGTTACTTGTTGATACATGCACTGATATCCATGTTAAATCCAGTTACAAAGCTCCTTTCCAAATCTCCTTGTTTATCTAATCAGTTACAATGGCAAGCCCACAAGCCTTGCTTACTATTCGAGTGAAGAAGAAAGAAACTTTGTTTAGCCGTGTTCAACAAGCTTATGACTTGTTGAAGGACATCAATGACCCTAAAATTCAATCTCAATTCTTGATAAGAAGCATATCTATTGAAAATACTGTGAAAGAATATTCTGCACTCTTAGATGAAATCAATGAATTATCTATTCAAGTTGAACCTACTAAAGAACCTGAATATCAATCACTTACCGTTATTGATAATTTATCCTGTGCAATAATAAATGCTCGTGATAAATTGAATCAAATGAAAAATGAGAAACCGAAGGAGAAAAGTGAACCCTCAACTTCAACCTCTCATTCTCCCCGTTTGAACATGATATTACCTCCAACTGAAATAAAACCGTTTGATGGCTCTGATATTTCAGACTGGCCTAGATTCATAAATATCTTTTCATCATTGATTGTGGATGATAAATATTATTTTCCTGTTCATAAATCTCATATTTTACATAATTTGTTGAAAGGCGAAGCAGCCAGAGTAGTGAAATCTTTTCAGATAAGTGGTGATTTTGATTTGGCATGGAAAACTCTATGCAAGCGTTATGAAAGTGATAGGGTGCTAGCTAACTACTACGTAAATGAGATTTTGAAAACTAGTTCAATCCCATTTAAACCTTCGTTACAATCGCTTCAAGATTTTCTTGTTAAAGTAGGTGATAGTATTACCACTCTGAAATCGTTGAAAGTTCCTGATTTGGCTGATTATATCTTGTACTCATTAGCTATTCGTCAATTAGACAAAATATCACGTGAATCGTTTGAGCTCGAGGTAGCTGATAAGAGCTTTCCTTCTTGTCAACAGTTGATTGATTTCGTGAATAAGAGAGTTAGATCTTATCAATTATCTGCATCTGATGTGCCGTCTGTTAATGAACAAAAATCTATCGAAAAGCCGAAAAATAAGTCTTTTCAGAAAAAGGTTGTCTTATCTACTCAGGCTAATAACAGCGTTCGAAATATAAGCAGCTCAGTTACTTGTGAATTGAATGATAGTGCTAAAACAAAATGCTCATTTTGCAACTCAACGAATCATTCGTTATTCAAATGTCCTGCTTTCTTGAAAAGAGATCCAAAAGCTAGGAATGAATTTATTAAATCATTGAGAGTCTGTTTCAATTGTTTCTCCAAATTTCACGCTGTAAACCAATGCAAGTCTAAATCGTTGTGTTATTGTGGTCGTATGCATAATAAATTACTTCATTATCCTCGTAGTAGTGATAATAGCCGTTCGAATTCTCCTGTTCGTTATCAGAAGTCTACTGATAACATCTCTAAAATTGCTTTGAAATCGAAATCCGTTGATTCGATCACTCAAACTGACAGCACTATGAATGTTGTTGAGAATTCAAATTCTTCTAAGCATTGTGGTATCACTGATAATGTTATTGATAAGTCATCAATTGTTAGTTTAATTCCTAAAACGAGTGTTGTTCTAGGTACTGCTCAAGCAGTTATTAAAAATTCATCTGGTTCGTTTATTGGTGTTCGTTTAATGATTGATTCTGGTAGTACTGTTAATTTCATCACAAAAGATCTTGTTATGAAACTTGGTTTATCTGTTCATGATTGTCAACAAAATTTCTCTGGTTTGAATTCCTCGAGTGTAGGGAATTCTTCTGGTGTTGTGAAATGTTTGTTGAAACCTAAGGGCTCAAATCACCCTCGTCTAGAAGCTGAGGCTTACGTGATTGATAAAATAGTTGGTTCATTGCCCCCTATTTATCTCAGTTCGAAAGTGCAAAATGAGTTGAAAAAATTCAACCTTGCTGATCCTGTGTTCTATGAACAACGTTCCGTTGATCTTCTATTGGGATGTCAGTTATTCAACAAAATATTACGTCATCATAGTCAAGTCTCATCTAGTGAAGAGTGTTCGTTTTGCGTGATTCCTACCGTGTTTGGTGACATTATTTTGGGTGAATTTCCAAATCATTCCAGTCTTCTTAATGAGTCATTGACTCCATTAATGACGTGTCCCACCTCTGAGAACTCGTTGAATAATTTGGTTCATAAGTTTTGGGAAAGTGAAGAAATTCCTAATCATAAATTTCCTAGTCCCAATGATGAGTTTTGTGAGAAACATTTTGCTGAAACTCACACGCGTGATACTGAAGGAAGATATGTTGTTCGTCTCCCTTTCAAAGTTGACACTAATCAACTCAAGTTTCATGAATCTCATGATGTTTCTTTAAATCGTTTTCTGTCGTTGGAGCGTCGTATGCTGCGTGATGCTCGTTTGAAATCTGATTGCGTATCATTTATGGAAGAGTATCTTCTTTTGGATCATATGGAAGTTGCTAAAAAACCAGGTAAATATTTTATTCCTTATTTTTGTGTATTCAATCCGTCATCACCCACAACAAAGGTTCGTGTTGTATTTGATGGGTCTGCTAAAAAGAGTCACATTTCGTTGAATCAAGTTCTTCATTCAGGTCCAAAATTGTTAAATGACATTATGTGATGTGTTAACTAGATTCAGACTTCACTCATTCGTATTCACGTGTGATGTTACGAAAATGTATCGTGCTATCCTCGTTGATGAAGAAGATCGTTCCTTCCTTCAAATATTGTTTCGTAAAGATCCTTCCGATGATATTGTCGTTTATGAGCTCAAAACAATCACATATGGTTTGAAACCGTCTGGTTTTCTTGCTCAACGTGCTCTCATTCAATTGGCGAAAGATGAAGGAGATAAATTTCCGTTGGCAGCAGCAGCTATTCGTGATGATATATATCACGACGATTTTCTCACAGGTGCTAATTCGTTGGAAGAAATCTGTGAAATAAAATCACAACTTTGTAATCTTCTAAACTGTGCTCATATCAAGTTGAATAAATGGAGCAGTAATTCTCCTGAGTTCTTGGATTTGATTCGTTCTGAAAACACTCAAGTACCACTTCATATCAGTGATGAGCCTAATTCAAATGTGAAAGTTCTTGGCGTAATGTGGAACCCAACTACTGATTGTTTTCATATTAAAGTCTCCGTTCCAGAGTTTCAAAAGAAAAACTCTAAGCGCACTGTTCTGTCCGTTATCGCGCGTCTGTATGACCCTCTCGGTTTTATAGCTCCAGTAATATTCAAAATGAAATGTTTTTTACAAGAGCTGTGGAAGTTGGACATCGATTGGGATACGCCGATTCCTGTTGAATACAACGAATGCTGGAACGAGCTGATGAGAGAGCTTCCTGCTCTAAGTTCAATTTCAATTCCTCGATGCGTTTATGGCGATGCTTTTTCTTGTCAAATACTTGGGTTTTCCGACGCATCGCAGAAAGGAATCTGTGCTTGTATCTTCTTGAGAGTTGTGTCGTCAGAATCTACGGTGAAATGCTTCTTGTTGAAAGCTAAAACTAAAGTTGCGTCGTTGAAAACTCTGTCTATTCCTCGATTAGAGCTTCAAGCTGCGTTGTTGCTTTCGCGATTGTATGTTTCAGTCCTTCCTTCACTGGAAAAAATCAATCTTCAATCTACGTTTCTGTTCAGTGATTCAACTATTGTTTTATCTTGGTTGCATATACCTCCTTACAAGTTGCAAACGTTTGTTGCAAATCGTGTTGTGAGAATATTAGAGTTGACTAATATTTCTGATTGGAATCACATTGCTACTGATTTCAATATTGCCGACGTTGGTTCACGAGGCGTTTCTCCCCAAAATTTGTGCAATTCGCAAGATTGGTTCAATGCTCCAACGTGGTGTTCTAATTCGTTGTCATGTTGGCCGTTGTCATCTATGACTTACCCTGCTACTGAAATTCTGCCTGATGTGAAACAAAATAAAGGTGTTGTTTTGAATATCACTGAAGAGACTGCTGTTATTCAGATAACACGTTTCTCCTCATACATGAGATTGTTACGTTCCTGTGCTTATGTTTTACGTTTCGTGAATAACAGTAAAGCATCAATTAGTGGTGTTTGTCGTAAATCAGGCGCACTTAGTGTTCAAGAGTTGAAATGTGCACAAATTTATTGTGTTAAAATTGTTCAAAAGTGTCATTTCAATCGTGAACTCGACCTATTGAAAGAGGGTAAACCTTGCGATAAGAGTTTCCAAAAATTGTCTGTATTCTTGGATTGTGATGGTGTGATTCGTGTTGGTGGCAGATTGGTAAATAGTGCTTTAGGATATGAAGCCAAGCATCCTTGTTTGATACATAAAGATAGTCATTTTACTAAACTCCTCATTGAGTATTATCATATTTCTCATCTTCATGCTGGACCAAGAATAGTGCGTGCTCTTATTCAGCGTTATTTTTGGATTGTTGGAGCACACAGTGTTATCAGAAATGTGATTTTCAATTGTACTCGTTGCCGTTTATTCAATGCAACTCCTGTTGCTCCCGTCATGGGTGATCTTCCCAGCTCTCGTGTTGTTCCCAGTGCTCCCTTTCTGAAGGCTGCGGTCGATCTAGCTGGTCCTTTCACTGTCAAAGAGAGTATTCGGCCCAAAGCTCGTACGTACAAGGCATACTTTGCACTGTTTGTCTGTCTGGCAACAAAAGCTTGTCACATTGAGGTGAATACAAGTCTTTCATCCGAAGAGTTTATTAACACTCTCCATCGTTTTGTTTCTAGGCGTGGATTGCCTAAAGAAATATTCTGTGATCAAGGGACGAACTTCAAAGGTGCTGCGCGACAATTGAAGGAAATTGTTGAATTTCTCAGATCATCAGAAAATCAATCCAACGTCTGTGATGCGATGTCATCTAAAAGCATCCAATTTCGTTTTAATATTCCACATGCTCCTTTCATGAATGGAATCTGTGAGTCCAATATTAAAAATGTGAAATTCCATTTGTTTCGTGAAGTGGGAAATTCGGTCCTAACTATTGTTGAGCTTTCCACTCTGTTGGTGAAAATTGAGGCGATACTCAATTCGAGACCGTTGTATGCGCTCTCTTCATCTCCTGATGACTACGAGGCGCTGACTCCCGGACATTTCCTTGTTCATCGCCCTCTGTTGGCGGTTCCTGAAATTGACGTGAGTGATGTCAACGAGTACAGACTGTCTCGTTGGGAAAAGGTTAATCGCTTCACTCAGAGATTGTGGAAGAGGTGGGAGAGTGAATACCTCCACACTCTTCAACAGAAGAATAAGTGGTTTGAGAGTGACACAAACCTTCAGGTAGGGCAGTTAGTATGGATTAAAGAGGACAATTCATCACCCTTATCATACCCGTTAGGTAGAGTCACCCAAATCATAAGTGATGCTAAGGGTGTTGTGCGCTCAGCTCACGTGAAAACTAACTCTGGTGAGTATGTTAGGCCAGTTAGGAAACTTGCCCCCATACTTCCCTATTAGTTTAACCCACACCCCTAGTTTTCCGTTTTCCTTTCCTATTCCTTTTCCCTTCGTTTTTCCTTTCCTACCGTTCAGTGCATGTTGTTTTGTTTTTCTTTTACTTTTAAATTTTAGTTTTTTTTGAGTTTATGTTCTTGGAAATGGGGCATTCCAAGGCGGGCGGAGATGGTGGATTCACGGAGGATCGGCAGCCTTGATTGTGGCTGATTAGTTTGCGCTTTCCTCCCCTTCCCCCTCTCCCAAAGAGGCAAGATAACCTCTCTCCCTCACCCCTCCTTCATCCTTCCCGTTTATCTTTCCACCCAGCACTTCAAGAATAGTGCTCGAGAAGTAAGCATCTTTTTCGTTCCGTGTCTCCCGTTCCGTGGCGTTCGAGCTTGAACGCAATTAATTACCTCGTTTCGTTTCGTGATATACAGTATGTGCAATATCATATAGGCCTACGCATAAAGTCAGGATATCGTCAGCAGTAACTTCTACACACGAGATACAGTCCACTTCCTCGCCAGTTCCAAGGTTAGTGCAAATTAAAGACTTACTTTTGGGGTTGTCGACGTTTTCGTGAATTAAATCTTAACTGTACTCCAATCCATAGGTTTGGAGACAGGACGGGATTACCAACCATAGAGAAAACATAGCATAAGAAGATATCCCATGATGTTGTGTATCAAGTTGGGATGTTACTGTATTATGTGTGGTGATACCGTACAGAAAATAATATAGCTTAAGAAAATATCCCATGGTGTTGTGTATCAATTTGGGATGATACTGTATCATTCATGGTGATACCATAGAGAAAAGATAGCATAAGAAGATATCCCATGGTGTTGTGTATCAAGTTTGGATGTTACTGTATTATGTGTGGTGATACCGTACAGAAAATAATATAGCTTAAGAAAATATCCCATGGTGTTGTGTATCAATTTGGGATGATACTGTATCATTCATGGTGATACCATAGAGAAAAGATAGCATAAGAAGATATCCCATGGTGTTGTGTATCAAGTTGGGATGATACTGTATCATTCATGGTGATACCATAGAGAAAAGATAGCATAAGAAGATATCCCATGGTGTTGTGTATCAAGTTGGGATGATACTGTATCATGTGTGGTGATACTGTATCCAAAATGTGGTGATACCATACAGAAAATATAGCTTGAGGGTGGTTGCAGACGAACCACATTCGCATGTGGGATGTGGGACCGTCATACCACAGATCAATATGACGAAACGCCCTAACGCAGAGAGACTTTCACACTACATTCGAGAAAACGGTCATTAGTGCAACAGTAATGTTCAGGTTGTAGGTTATGTTGAGGTGATTTCATAATAGTGTTTCATCGTAATAAAATTTTTAGAACCAATATTGATATTGTGGAATCTTTCCATAATTGAAAAAAATATTTGAAATTGTCAAATTCCACTTTAATAAACACCAAGTTCACAGGTGAAATCATGTAAATCTTGTAAACTTTGTGTTTATTAAAGCAGAGTTTGACAATAATTGTCAATTTGAGATTATTTCAAATAGTTTTTTTCATATATTTTTCATTTTCCCATGGAACACCACTCTAGATCTTCGGTTCAATCGCTACCACAGCGCACAACGCCATGTGGAAGTATCAGTGCCACTGCCATGCCTGCCAATGCATTTCATATGCGCTGCGTTTGTGGTACCACAGAAGGAAAATAGTAGCTCCCACTCCCACATGCGATTGTGGTTCGTCTGCAACCGCCCTAATAAAATATTCCATGGTATTGTGTACAAGTTGAGATGATACTGTATCATATTTTGTTAATACTGTATCATTCAGGGTGATACAGTATCATTTTGTGGTGATACTGTATCTTTAATGGTGATACCATACAGAAAAGATAGCATAAGAAGATATCCCATGGTATAGGTCGTTTATGTTCCAAATTGCATGCCGATTTCTTGTTTGCTCAAGCCGATTACTGTCGACTACTGTCTATGTTTTAATTCGTATTTTCTTTTGTCTGTATGTATGTAACGCATTGACGGCCAAACGCGTTGTTAGAATTCTATGAGATTTGGCAGGAATATTCTTCCTTTTTTAACTGCGCGTCGATGTATACACAAGACTTTTGAGATTTTTCATTTTGAGGATAATATAAAAGAAAAGTAATCTTCTCCATACTACGATATCACTATATATATATCATCTACTCTGAAGATAGGATTAATCAGCTTATAGAATTATTCATATTCAATCAGCTGACAAGTGGATTATTCATTGCATCCATTACACAGATGTCTGGAGAAGCCGGTCAACAAGTGACACCAGATACTTGTGGATGAGAAAACTGCGTGAGGTCTACTGTTCACATAACTACTAGTATTACTATTTTGGCCGGGTGAGAGTGTAAGAACGGCACAATATGAGAGACTAGTAGCGTCACATAGCTCCACGAAAAAAACTACCAGGACTCTCGGCTTGAGTTAACAATGACATTTGACGCCCTATACTTTGAGATATCTTTCTAACGCTCTAATGCTATCTTTCCTCTATGGCTCCATTCCATTCTTTATTAACGAGCGTAGCCTCGACTATAGTGAGGTCCACGTTATTATGGCAGTATTTGATTAACATTGTTGTTGCTATCCTTGTCTATCATTCGACAAAGCAGATAGCGCTATTCTTCACCACCTCCGCAAAGTTTCAAGATCGTTTTTTAATAATTTAGAAATATAACAATCAGCAAAATATTCAATCTCAGTTTTAATTAATTATTGAAAAAAATATTTTCTTGGGAAATAAAATATAATTGATTATTTTAAACACAAACAGTTAAAAAATTACAACAGATATACCAGTATCAGCTATCTATCCTCTATGGAAGGCAGTGGAATTGCAGAGAATCGGCAACGCTGTACTCCTATCTTTCTTCACCGCCATTATAACGTGGACCTCACTATAGACCGTTTGTGGGTTTGTTTGACGATGACTTTCGATTGCTTTTATGAATGAACTTTAAATTCTCATCACATATTCTTTGAGCTATTATACAGATCGAGTCTGTTGACCAACAAAATTGACTCACTCCTTCGTCTTTTTACTTTTCTTGCCCTATTACCATAGGTAAGGAAAGTATTGCTTTCCGAAAAAATTAAGGTACCCTAATTTCAAGTTTTCTATATGTTTCAAGGTCCCCTGAGTCCAAAAACATGATTTTTAGGTGTGTGTGTGTGTGTGTGTGTGTGTGTGTGTGTGTGTGTGTGTGTGTGTGTGTGTGTGTGTTGCTATTCTTGTATATCGTTTGACAAAGCAGATAGGGCAATCACTTTTTATCGTTCCACAACGTTGCCAGATCATTCTTTAATTGTATTTTGCAGTAATGTGCCGTTTCCTTTCAATGCAATCAAGTATCTGTCCATGTTCTACTATGGCATTGAAGCCGTGTCCATTCTCCAATGGAAACAAGTGGACAACATACGTGAGTATAAACAGAAATTCATAATATACATCAATAAAATATACATATGATAGATTATTCATCAATATACTAAATAATATGCTGCCTCTACGTGTACCTACGTCTACTAAACGTGTACCGCGTGCAGCAGATTTTAGTATCTTTTTACAGACAGTTTAGTATCATTTCACAGTTTTCAAATAGGTACCTATAAGTTGTCAAGACTTTAAAAAAGGCTCCACATTTCCGGTACTTCATTGAGATTTTACAGTTACTATATATAGGTACTATATATTAGATTTATAGTTAATGACTTGATAGATAAACTTACTGCAATTTTATTGAAAGGTGATTTCAGATACTTCCAGTTGAGGCTGGCAGGCAGGTGCTTCTTAAATGTTTCATCAGGAAATAAAATAGTTTGTAATTCTATTTAATGATGCCTTATCATTTTTTTTTAAAAACATTAAGGCCTGGTTGTACAAATGCCTGTTGAATTTAAATCGTATTGAATCCCTCCTGAACTAATCAAAGAAGCCTTATATCTTCGGAGAAGCCTTCTCGTGACATTTAATCATGATTAAAATTTAACAGGCTTTTGTGCAACCGGACATTAAAATTCTTATACTCCTAGTATGATGAACCTTATCATCCTGAATGTACGTGACTTATGAATTTATTATCAAAATATCAAATATTTTTGTAAACGCTTTACAAATATCTTTGAAAGATGAAATACTTTTTATTTTATCAATCGAGAGTGATAGGCCCTATACGATTTTGTGAAACGAATAAAATATAGCCTAAATATTGACTGCAGCATGATTGTTTAATTCTACTGTTTGTATAAAAAAATTTAGTTCTATTATAATGATGCAATAATAAATTTATTAAAGCATAAAGAAATAGTTATTCTATCCTTCGAAGCAGGGGTTGAAATAATAGTTTTTTTAAGGGATTAAAGAATTACAGTATCACGTTTATAAAATTTTTACATGTTGTTCATATTATTGATCGAGTATAATAATTATATTTGTGATGTTTCACTGTAAAAACTTTTTATATTTTAATCTTTTGTTGTAATAAAGTATTAGTGTCCTACTGTAAAGTTTTTTCACTATGACAGCCTTTTCATTTTAGAACACAATACTATTTAATCCTTATAGATTTTTAATTAAAAAAGTCTGATATTTATTGTACTCAAGGACTCAAGGAAGAGTAATATCAGTTACAGTGATGATACGATAATTAATTCAAACAGTTCTTAAATTCTAAATCACCGAGCGGTATTTCGGTCACGTGGTCATTGACAAGCCATAGCACTCTGCAACAGTCACCTAATTAGCCAATCAGAGAGCTGCGTTTGACACAAACAAGGTTTTTTTGATAAGACGGCTTCTCTGATTGGTTCTCGTGATCATGATTAAAATTTAACCGGCTTTTGTGCAACCGGCACCTTGACCTTCCATCAACTAACCAAATTTCAAGATGGCTTGAATCACTTGATAATTTTACAAATAAACTTCAAAATAATTTCACTACCAGAAAACTTGTTTCCCCTATCGGAGAGCCTGTTTCTAATTAAGATAAAATCCCTCTGATATTTTATGAATTTTAAAACACTTTTCAATAACTCTACGACTATCTAAAGAGAGATGGATGTAAAAAATAATTGTATTATTTTAAATATGCCAGCGAGGCCAGCGGACATCTTGAAGCAAGGTGAAGGGTTCGCACAGCGTACAGACTAATTGAATTTCAACACTGGATGAACAATGAAATCGATTTGAAAGACTAGCGTTCTACAACAAACAAAAATTGGCTAATATATTTCAATTTCTATTTAGAAATAATAGTTATTGTTTTTGTCTGTCACAACCTTGTATTATTTTTGTGTTCATGGTGAAGTAGATTGGACTAAATTAAATTAAGACCCAGACTGTACCAATTAATCAATCACTTCCTGAAACTAATAAGATTCAGTACAAATTTACAGCAATTTACATTCAACTCCACATTCGATGAACTGCTATTTTATTAAATCACAAACAAGATGAAGAATTCCGAATTTATTCGTTTAATGAAACACACAAGGCGTTTTTCAAACGTGTAGGCACGACAGGACAGAAAGCTCTCCGATTGTGTAATTGAGTTGGCGTATCGGTCAATCAGAGAGCTTCCTGTAATGTCATGCCGTGTCTACTCGTATGAGAAACTGCCTCGTGTGTCTCGGCCCTTAAACTAGTGAGCTTACCGGGCTGGAGAACTCACTCTCAAGATGCTGCTGATATTGTCAGATGTTCTATTGAAGGCAGTGGAAATACAAGATAAATAGTTCAAGTATCATTTTGTTATTAATTGCATGTAATTAATAATCCAGCTGACAGGTGATCTAAAAGTATAAATCTATTATTATAATGCCTTGTCCACACTCTCGTCAAGTCGCTTGCCAAGGTGGTTAGCTTGGCCACATTGGTCTTGCCATCCACACTGCAATGTGACGATTGACTGGATGGGATATATTTGTGGATGCTCGCCTGGACAAAAATCGAAGGCATCCACACTATCGTCATTATTTGTGAGCACTTGGCGAGAGTGTGGAAGCGGCATAATTATTGTCTTATGCACTTTCAATGTTATACTGTAACATCCCCAACAAATCTGGTGTGGTACACCAATACCTACTGTTACTTCAGGCCCCACAACTAATTAATGACGTCATAACATGTAGATTGATTCTTTTTAGATCATAGTAGTTTCTACTATAGCTTATCAATGTATCTTTTGTTTCTGTATCGATTTTTTATTGGATGGAATACTATCTAAATTTCAGATTAAAGACACTTGTATTTTATCAAATAGAAATTTTATTGAAATAAAAACACTTTATTCCACAGCAATAATTTATCAATACTTTCAGCTTCATAGACATAGGTCTACTCGATTCAGTGATAGAGCTATTGATAAATTCATCTCAACCAAAAATACTTAATAATAGCCTGTATCAGAATCGAAGGAGAGGTAAATCAAAGATAAACCAAATTTTATGTAACTCTTTTGTAGAAAAGAGACTCCCACGAACTTGATCACAATAAATTTGTGGTACAAAGAAACCCATCAGAAAACTGTTTTTCAGTTAGGTAAAACCTTTAATATTATGATGTTATGGACAGTTCCAACACTTTGCATTTACTTTTTGATTTATCAGTTCAAAAGTTCTCTCACACACTTTATTTACACTGCTCTTCCACACTCTAATTACACTGTTATTTTACATTTTATTTACTCTGTTATTTCACACTTTAATCAAATTTTCCACTCACACTTTATTTACACTGTTCTACACTTCATGTAAACCGTTGTTTTGTTGAATTGAAGTTCTTTCTTCTTATCGCTCGTATCCATTCTCGTTTCAAAGTTTCATCTTTCGAAAAAGAAAATACCGTAAGGATCGAAACTTTTGGAGTCTTGTTATAATTCCCGCAACAATTAGGTACACAACAGTATCCCATGATTTAAAACCCCAATTTCATTATTACTTTTCACAAACGAATATCAGAAGAATGATAAACAAACCATATTCATTGAAATGGAAGACCGTGAAAATTGAATTTGTAATTATTCTAATTTTGTTGATTACCATATCAGATGTGATAACAAGCATCAGCGCTACTATTTCGCTTGCTTACCGCCAGTAGATAATGGATCTACATGTGATGACGTCATAGTTTATTAGAGATCAGTTGTGGGGCCTGAATTAATAGTAGGTATTGGGTACACTCACAGAACTTTCCTTGCTCATATTTGAAACTACGATCAGACTTCTGTATATGTGTATATATAATTGTTTTCAGAGTAGTTTTTCATTTGTGTAAACTGTGAAATTCGATGATTTTTTTAAAGTCGTCGAAACAGCTGTTCTACAGATGAAATAACTCGACTATGTGTTACCTGCGGTACCTACCTCATGCACGAGAAGGAGGTTACTAAGTTTATTTCTCAAGGATGAGGTGGACCCCCCATTAGTTTCCCAGAAAGAAAACTCATGCCAGTTGATAGAGCTGATAAATAACTATACAGGATATGAATTTGAAAAAAATCGGTCAAGTTATTTTCGAGAAAACCAAGAATAACATGGCTTTTTAGTCATTATCCTCCATTTTTCTTAAGAATATTATGGAGCTCCTGAAATTTTTCCAGAAATGAGACTCATTTCAGTTGATAGGGCTTATAAGTAGCTATCCATGCTATAAATTTGAAGAAAATCGTTAGAGCCGTTTTCGAGAAAACCGTGAAAAACATGGTTTTTTAGTAATTATCTGCCATTTTGAATTCAATTTTATTGAATTTCTTATTGTCGGATCCTCATGGTATAAGGACCTTAAGTTTAAAATTTCAAGTCAATCGGTTGATAAGGAATGGTGTTATCCTGTTCACAGACACACACACACACACACACACACACACACACACACACACACACACCACATACACACACATACACACACACACATACACACACACACACACATACACACACACATACACACACATACACACACACACATACACACACACATACACACACACACACACACACACACACACACACACACACACACCACACACACACACACACAGACCAACACCTAAAAATCATGTTTTTGGACTCAGGGGACCTTGAAACATATACACCAATATTAATGTAGACTACTGCCGTTATAAATTTGGCACCTCACTATACACGTGGACCTCACTATATAGGTACGATAGTTTTAGAAGATAATATTGGTAAAATATTCTATAGTTAGGTATAATTAAAAACGTATTTTAAAGCCTTCCAAACTATGAAAATATATTACAGGAAACTTGATGGTTTCATAGTAAGGAATCGTACCGTAGTTTTTTGTGTGGCAATGTATCTGTCTAAATACATGACAAGCGGTTTTCTCATTCAGTTTTTTATTCCCTCTGATATTTTGCCTGAAATACAGTTAGCTTTTCCCTTAGCTAATGACAATAGAATTGCGAAAAATAACTCACACAAAATTGATGAAACATAATTCAGAAAATCGTGAACTCTTCATAACCTCTGGACTGTTTATTTTAAATTGAGATTAAAAACAGTTTTGGGTGAATGCATGTATTTTTACATGTATTCTATCTATTGCCTATGAATGAGAAAATAAATAAACAAATTGATAGATTACTAACCTCAACGACATGTAGATTCCACAGAAAATCTGCTCAATTTATTGGTACTGACGCCAATGACCCAGTGGCAACCGATTCAAATGTGACCGAAATCAGGCAGCCTGCAAACGTAACAAATACGCACATCATTTCACAGGAAAAACTAAAAAAAAATCTATGAAGTAATTCTATTGAATAATGGCTTCTCCTGTCCTACTCTACGGAAGGGTTGTATTCTTTATTCCTAGTTCATAATTTTTTCCCTGATAAAACAACGATATTTATTTCATTTTTTATTCATTATTTTTCATCTTATTGAGCTATGTTTTTGTTATCTTAATACTTGTGATTGTGAATTTGAATAAATAGCATTTGGATTTGATTCAAAGCTGCAAAGATGCGATTCCGCTGTAGAATTAAGGGCTGCGATCGGAGAGAACATTTTAGAAATGAATTTATCCGATCAGAGCTGGGAATATACTATTTGAATAAAAGTTACAGAATACCGGATTCAATAAAAGGGACATATAAAAAGAATGTCTGCAGAAAGGTTTCCCCTACTCGTATTTAATTATAAACCTTTAGGTAGAAAATCAATTGGAATCCAGCTTAAAAGATTGGGCCCGGTTGCACAAAAGACTACTACATTTTTAACCTATTACGATTAAATGCCACGAGAACCAATCAGAGAAGGCTTTACCAAAAAGAAGTCTCCTCTTATTGGTTCTCATGATTTTAAATCACAATTCAAAATCAACAGGCTTTTGTGCAGCAGGGTCTTGAAGTCATACGAACTGTGACCTATCAATTGTTTCTTTCCAAAATAGCAGGTAACCAGTGCTCCGCAAGGTATAACTGAAACATTTATAAACTGAAAACTTGAACACTTGAAGAATTTGAAATAGGACTATAACCATCCTTGAAAAATCAAGAATCTATAATGCAAAATTTCAAGTTAATCATTTGAGTAGTTCAGACGTGATGATGCGTCGTCATTCGTGAATTTCCTATCCCGTACTAGTATAAGCCGATTTTCCCCTTTATAATATTTATAGATAGATTTGATGAAATTATTTGAAAATTGAATTTGAACTGACCATAAGCTGTGGCGGTGATAGCACATGATATGACTGGTATACAGAACTGGATGCAAGCCACTAGCCACTACTCCTCCAAACAGACCAGCTATGTAGAAGGTGAGCGCCGAATAAAGGATTGGCTCGATCAGAGACCTTGGCAACTGAAAAAATAAACGAAAATTAATCAATATAACCAGATTAATAACAATAGGATAGAGGAATTCATTAGAGTAGTGTGAGTGTGCCATACCAGATTTATCTATTATCATAAATTGTTTTTATGTTTTCTATTGTTATTAATCTGGTTGCTGAATAGAGGATTGGCTCAATCAGAGCCCTTGGCAACTGAAAAATTCACAAAAAATAATCAATATAAACACACTATTAAGAATAGAGAAATTAAAAACAATTGATGATAATAGATAAATCTGATGTGACACACTCACACTAATACTATAGAGAAAAGATAGCATAAGTCCCATGGTTTTGTATCAAATTATGGCGTTGTGTATCAAGTTGAGATGATACTGTATCAAGACTTGACCTATTCCGGACTATAAAAACCTTATCTAAATTTGGGAGAGGAATAGTACAAGGTCACCTTATTTTTTTCTCTCCCTATCATTTTGAATCAATAACGAATTATGTTGAGATGATACTGTATCACATTGTGTGATACTGTATCGTGTGTGGTGGTACTGTATCATTTTGTGTTGATACAGTATAAAATTAAATTCAATTTATTCAAAACTTTATACATTACATAGTAAAGGCGATACATTAGATTGTAACATTAATATGAGAAACAAGTAAAAAGTAAATGAATAACTCTATGCTTGGACGATATAAGTAGTCCGTGTGCATGGAGGAGTCTTCTGACAATCGATAAGAAAAAGAATAAACTATACTTTATCGATACTAAATACTATAAAAAATCTAATTACTAAAAATCCTAATAAAATAAGAAATTGTAAATTATAAGCAAAAATAATAGTTTAACCAAGTGACTTGAACTAGAAAATAAATAATTAATTTGCGGCATTCATGGCATCATACAATCAAAATAGATAGGTATGAAAAGAATGGTGCATGTGGTTGTAGGAGAAGGAAAAAAGCAATAGGTAAGAAACGGACCATGAGGAGCAATATCACTAGACATAAGGAGACAGCAACAGAGCCTCCGCATCCGCCGGGCCAATACTGAGAAGCCACCTGAGTAATTTTTATTTCACTCCCTGAGTTCTTTATGTTGGAGAGCAGTGCTGTGGGAGTGCTTATTTTCTTATTTGATTTATGCCTCAGGACAGCTGTTTTTTCACATTTTCTTGACGTGTCCCAGTAGTAAGCTTAACTTTAGTGATCCCTTTTATGGACCAGTCAAGGAAAGGTTATAGAGGGAAAAGTTGGGAAGACAATTTTTGACCCCGCAGTTCTGTTTAGGGTAGTAAAGGAGGTAAACATATCAAAAGTCCCTACCCCTACCCAATGTGCTAAGGGGGTGGGGGTGTTTTAAAGGTACCATTTCTTGGTTCCTCGCATAAAACTCAAAAATTATATATCCTAAGGGCTTGACTGTCATATAACAAATATTATATTGTCATTTAACATAATTTCCTACAATATTCATATTCTACAACTTTTTTCATATCTCCTCTAGTTTTCGAGATATCCGCTCTTGAATCAGGTGTGACATTTTTGAAAAAAAAACATGTTTACTATCAATTTTTTTTTATTTTTGCTCTTATAATTTTTTAAAAATCGATGGGGAAAATCCATGCTGATTATAAGCTTATAGAGCATTAAATTCTTTCCAATTTGAAGTATGATTTTACACTTTTACGAATTTCCCTAGATCTTTTGCAGCAGCTTTAGTGTTGAGTGTGAAATCTCCATTTTTGCAACAATAGACCAATAATTGATAAAGGAATTTGGAGGGGAATTTTTTGAACAAAATTTTTTATTTAGAACCTTTGTTGAGACTAGTCAGGAGGAGAACATATTATGAAAAGTCATCATTCCTAACTCATGTGCTAAGGGATGAGGGTGGTTCAAAAGTTGCATTTTTCAGTGTTTTGCTTCCACGCTCATATCTTAGCACATTGGGTAGGGGTGGGGACTTTTAATATGTTTACCTCCTCACTACCATAAACAGAACTGCAGTGTCAAAAATTGTCTTCCAAACATTTCTCTCCATACCCTTCTTTGAGCATTCATTGCCATGATTACTGTAGTTGATTTCCCTCGCGAAAAGAAAATGGTGTACTTGAGAAAGGGTTATTATCTTGAAGAATTTCTCAAGTTGAGGCTGGACGACTGCTTCAACCACCTTTCCAAAGATTGGAGATTATAGTGCACCAATTAATAATGCTATTAGAAGGAATATTGAAAAAATCTGAAATAAAAAATACTATTTAAAGATATTATTTTGTTCATTGGAGATAGAAGTTTATTTCAAGAAAAACCTGAATGGATTGAACATTCTATAAATAGTTTTTATTGTTTTTCTTATAAAAAGGTTCTCCAAAAAAGGGGTATTATGTAATTATTCTTCAATTAACGATTCGAGTAGGAATAGCCCTCATAAAATACTTTATAGGAAATGAAAGATAAATTTATAGAAATTGAAAATTAAAGTACCCTTTTTTAAATATTTGTTTTTCACAACATGTTTCAACTTTATAATCATTTTCATGTAGCCCTGAAATACAGGTAGCCCTAAACATTAAAGTGAACATTGTAAAAAGGGTTATAACATTTTTATATCTGTATCTTCTCTGTACAATACTCTGCGAATGTGGGCCTTATTTCGAGAACATTGATTGTAAGTCAACTTTTACAAGGTAGAATCTACTTTACAAGAAGTGTTGTGACCAGACACTATGCTTATCAGCGCAACCTTCGAGTTGCTATTTTGTGTTGGTATCGAACGATCTTAACGACAGAGAAAACGCAAAAATAGACCAAAGGCAACCCCACGTGACCTCACTACCAACATAACGGTTTTAAACTTCTACTGATCATTTTTTAGGTTATGTTTAGCGGAATTGTAAGGATATTAGGTTATATTTTTATCAACAAACTGAACAGTCAACATGTTTAAAATGTAACAAAGTACAGTAGATACAAAATTATTCATTACTTGGTAGGTTTATTCTTATAAATAATACCTTCTTTAGCAGAAGGCTAATCAAACACAAATACTTGACATTGATGAATTCGTTTAAAACAGAAAGTTGAAACGGTTAATAGTATGATTAGGCTATTCATCACTGTACCAGGTAAGATAATATTGCCTAGGCCCTATTTGAAATAATTTTTAGATTTTAACATTTAAAATGTACCTTCAAAACAAGTATTGCTAATTATACAGAACAGTCACTTTTAGTTTTAATAAAACCATACGATTCCCCGATCTATGGACCGTGGCGATTAACTTACACTGTATAAGTAATAACGTAAATGCTTGTCACTTATAATTTTTGCCTGTCCATACTCAGGTAGGCTACAACAAATCGGGACCTCATTAGGAAACTTAGATACTGTAATCTTAAATATTGAATAGGCTACCTACCCACTGAAAAATGTTATTGATAAAACATGTAAAAACAATAAATAGGATTATTAGAATCTGTATTTTCAGCCTAAAGAAAGAACGGTAGAGTTAGGAATACAGTAGTTATTAGTCAATCTAAAGGAAAACAAAATTAATACGAACATATTTAATAGCCATTGAACAAGATCAAAATGTAATCTACGTGCATCTTCTATTTTTTCAATAGAGTTTATTGAAATAGGACAAGTAGCCTATTGCATTTTAGGAGTTGATGGAGGACTATAAAGTTGGTCAGAATATTGAATAATACACGTTAGGCTACCTATCATCTAAGTTACCTATTATCTTGTAGTGACAACTACAAGACTTAATCTATTCTGGACTATGAGTCTAACCTTACCTAATCTGGGAGAGGAATAGCACAAGGTTGACTTATTTTTTCTTCTATCATTTTGATAATGTACTTAGTGTATCAATCAATAAATAATCAATCTTTTCTTTTTTTCTCGTTATAGGTTTTGCGTTATATAGCATGCTTTAGGTTGCATATAAAGCTTCACGTTATAACACCTGACTCCTGCCTCACTCAGGATTGAACGACACCTCAAAACCAAATTCAAAAAATAGGTTTTAAAAACGGATTTTTTAAAAGAATCATTGAAATACGCATGATACAGGTAGCCTACTGTATTGTCATATAAACTCTTAGCAGGTCTAGAAACAGTTATTTTTTCTTTTTTCAGAGAATAACAGGCTGATTGAGCTATGGCTGAAACTTGCTCTTGGGTTTATCTTGCTAGTTTATGGCTGGTGATCACAGTATCAAGTATCTGGTGAGCTTTCTTGTAATTATCAACCTATCAAATCATGTTGATGTATAAAAATCTTGTCGATGCTGTATAAAAATTACAAATTGTTTTCAATACCAATAATAATAGAGTTTCGCATTATCGTGTTATCAGATGGGCACGCTAAACTGCGGTCCTGGCTGAAGTATGACAGTCGTAAGGCCCATTGATGGCTTAAATATATTCAGGCGGTGAGACCTCAAGCCACACGAATTTACTTTCTTTTAAGTTTTGCATTCTAACATTACAATACTGCCTTGATCTCCTATTGGAGGCCGCCCGGAACATTCATATTGTTGGTGTTTCCAAAACAAATTTTTGAAACAGGACCGTTCTTCATTGGTTGGGTTCTGTAGATGTTCCCTACTAATTGTTTGTTAGCCTGGGTACACACGGGCCAATAGGCCATTAATTTCGATTAGTTCCACGACTTCCATTTCGTGGAGTCAATATTATAAACCACACCTAACAACTAAGAAGACATTTATCAGATATAGACTCAAAAAAAACGTTCATTGTACAACTACTAACAGCTATGTATCATTCTTTTAATTGATAGATAAGAAAATGTTTCTTTGGAGTACCTGGTTACGACATACCATGGCCTCTTCCACAGCTATATCAATTATGGCATAGTGCATGGGGTCATGCAGTAGGCTGTAGAAGGATCTTGCTTCTGCAAAAGAAGGTTCTCCGGATCATCACCTCATCGGCTGGAGCGTTGTGCGCCAATCTTTAGGAGGCTGAGGATTATGACGGTCTATAGCCAGTATCTCTTAGTTCCCTGTTACTGTTGAGAAGATCAACAGATGTACTGTTGAGGACATCATACCTTTCAGCAGAGAGGACATGCACATAGTCACAACACACAACACAAGGAGGAGGAATGACATCAATTTGTCTCAGGCCAGACTGACTCGATCTCATAATAGCTTCCCTGTCCGTGCATTTGAGATTTACAACAGGATGCCGGTGTATTTCCGTGAACAGGAGAAAAAATCTTCAAGAAGGCATTTCGTGAGAAGCGCGACGCGGTGCGGAGAATTTCGACGTGGAATTAATAATGGATCAGTGGACCTCCGTGCACTAGGAACTCGGCGCGGCGCGGATCTCGAAAGTCTGTGACTTTTTCAGGTCGGAACCGCGTTAGTGCCGCGTCAACCTGCCTCCTTGTGCCCGAAGGTAGGTCGGACTTTTTCCGCGCTCGATAATTGCATGAGGCTCGGCATTTCCTGTGAGCTCTTGCTTCTTTCGAACATGTGCCCGCTTCAAACATATAGAATAGAATAGAATAGAATAGAATAGAATTTTATTGGTCATAAAATATTCACATGAATACATGGACTTCGTCAATTTTTTAACACTAAAGTAAGTCAAAACAAACACAAAAACACTAAGATCAGTCAGTATCAGAACAATAAAATAACACATGAATCACATAAAACGATTCCAATCTATTCTAAAATAGTCATGTACGGTGTACAAACATTCATCAATTAACACTGCTTTCAATACTTTTTTAAATTGTGTGCATGTGAGTTCCTTCAAGTGGTCAGGTGTGGAGTTATATAATTTGATAGATGTGAAGTGCCAGTTTCTTTGTGATTTAGTGTGACTGTACAATGGAATTCTAAGTTTGTGTCTATTTCTTGTATTTAAACTATGGAAGCTATTAGAATCATACTTATTCAAATTGCCTCGTACATAACATAATATTTTTAAGACATATAACGACGGCAACGTCAGGATACCTAAGTGAATGAAATAAGGTCTACAATGTGCATTATATGGTAGCTTGCATATTATTCTTATTGCTTTCTTTTGAAGAACAAAAATTGATTTGGCGTTTACACTGTTTGCCCAAAGCATTATTCCGTAAGAAAGGAGACTCTGGATGTGTGCATAGTAAATATTCACTAGTACAGACACATCCACAGTTACACATAGTCTCCGTAACATATACAATCCTTTAGCCATCCTACCTGATAAATAGTCAATGTGTGCATCCCACGACAGACAAGGGTCAATAAAAACACCTAAAAACTTCAATGGAGTCTCACCCTTAACCTTTCTGAATGCAAAGTTAATGTCAGCGGTTTTACTATCATTGAGAGAAAGATTATTTGCTGCACACCAATCTTTTAGAACCAAATAACTTTGATTCCTCTCACTTTCAAGATCATGCTTAGAGGGGCAATTTATTTTTAAGCCAAAATCATCTGCAAATAGGTACCCATCTTTACTATTGCTATCCATATTTATTGGCAAATCATTTATATAAATATTAAATAGAATGGGTCCTAAGATAGAGCCTTGAGGCACGCCGTAATCAACTAGTCTACCATTGGACAGGACGCCATCTTTGTAAACAAATTGATTCCTGCTACTTAAATAGGACAATACAAGTTGAACTGCACTTCGAGTAAAACCATAAAAATTTAGTTTGTCACCTAAAATCTTGTGCTGCACAGTATCAAAGGCTTTGGAAAAATCGTATGACCTTAGACCAACAGAATCACCACTCTCTAGGTTGCTAATTACACCACTAACCACATTAAGTATGGGATCATTAGTACTTCTTCCAGACCGGAAACCAAATTGTTTTTCAGAGAAAATGTTGTTGGACTCAAAATAGATTGACATTTGTTCATACATTAGAGTCTCAAATACCTTTGAAAATACAGGAACAATAGCAATCGGTCTGAAATTACCTTTCTCTTTCCTTGATCCCTTCTTATGAAGAGGTAAAACTTTAACATTTTTTAGCTCCTCTGGATAAGTGCCAGTAGCAACAACACATTCATTGAACAAGTATGCCAACACTTCACATATATTAACAGCTGCTATTTTCAAGATTAAAGCATTCAAACCATAAATATCCAGACACTTACTATTACTCAATTTTAAAATAGTGTCAAATACTTTCTCTACAGTTACAGGCTTAAATGAAAAATGTACACTAGGCTGTTGCAATTTGCTAAAATAGAAAGTTGAATCATTAATACTGACAGGTATATCTCTGCTTATCAGAGAAACAGAATCCACAAAAAAGTCATTGAATTCATCAGAAGTGACATCAACAGGAGTCTGGGATCTGGCCGCATTATTAGCACTGCCGGTGAGACCATTAACAATTCTCCACACTGTTTTATTCTTATTGGTGGATCTACTTATGATTTTATTATGATATTCAATTCTTGTCTTTTTAGTTTCTATCCTGTATGATTTTCTAGCCTCTTTATATGTGGTGAGAATTTCTGGTGTTCTGTAAGTTTTATATAAATGATACAGCCCATCACATTTAACTTTTAATTTTTTAAGATTGTCATTATACCACTCGTTATTTGGCTTGACTTTGTGGGAACGTACATTTTTTAATTGGAACGCACCATTTACAGCCCCCATGAATAATTCAAAAAATTTTCTATATCTATCCTTAATATCTATTATAGAGTAAACGTCAATCCAGTTAATGGAATTCAAATGACCATGAAAAACTCTTACGTTATCATCACTGATTAACCTAAACTTAGTCCTATTAACAATACTATTGGTACTTCTACCATACCTGTTGATAAAATTAAATCTCAAAAATACAGCGTCATGATCAGATAAAAGCATATGAATTATCTCAGAAGTCCATACACTATTGTGGACATCAGTCAAAATATTATCTATACAAGTTCCATCAGAAATGCCATCCAGACCAGGTCTAGTAATACCCTTTACAGTCATATCTAATCCGAAACATTCAAATAAATTCAATAAATCTTTTTTAAAATAATCGTTACCAATAAAATTCACATTAAAATCACCACATATGACTAGATTGTATCCATTTTTAAACACTGAACTCAACACATTATAAAGACAAGATAAAAAGTTTTTAAAATAATTAATATTTCTATTATATGGTCTATAGACAGACAAGATTATAATTTTGTCCCTAATAATTTCTACTGCTGAAATTTCACATACCATTTCAATTGACATGACTTTGATATGTTCAAGTTCCCTGAATTCCAAATGATCAGCAACAAAAATAGCTGCACCACCCCTAGACTGATTTACTCGGCAAAAAACCGAGGCAGTTTTAAAGCCTGGCAGATAAGTGAATTCCAAATCTGTATCCTTTATCCAATGCTCAGCAACTGTAAGTACATTGATATTGTATTTTTTGCAAATTAAGGCTAGATAATCAAATTTTTTACACATACCCTGAATATTCCAAAATAAGCAATTAAGTTTGTCTTTGCTAAAATCATTGTTGAAGCCATTTTCACACGGTGATTCAAATGTTTGACAATCCACAACCACACCAGTATCAGGCACCCTGTCAATAGAATAGTTTTGAAATTCATCCCTGAGTCGTAAATTTTCAGCAGAGGAATTATCTTTGTCAAAAGCTAATAGTTTAAATTATCAGTAATCGGAGAATTGAGAGCGACAAGAGGATTGTCCACGGTAATAGAATCAACTGGAAGTTCATTCTGTACAGGTTGGTCATCGATTGAAATGTGAACCGGCGTCCTCTTGGATGATGGAAGGGGCACAGCAGGATGGGGTTGTATGATAGGAGAACTGATCACGCAGGAATTAGCTTCCTTCACTGTCACTTCAGTACTTAAGGATGCATGACCATCTCCAACAAAGTCTCTCACATATCCTGCCAGGTGGTTGCCCAGAATTCGTTTCCCTCGCCGACCAAGGTGAAGACCGTGCCTTGTAAAATGAGATCTACCCAGGAACTTGTTGATATCCTTATAGTGGATGCTGAGACTCCCTGTATATCCTTCCACCGCTCTTGATAAGTAGGAGTTGGCATAGCAAATATTATCATTAAGAACAGGATAATCATGTCTGTAGGGCACACCGCAAACCAGGACATTGGTCCTCAAATCAACCTCAGTAAGACATCTCATTCCTTGATCCAAAGTCAACTGGAAGGGTTCATCACGATGTAGGTCATTTGTCCCCGCCAATATGATAACACAATCATTTTCTGTGAAATCCTTGACTAAGCCAAGACCATCCTGGATAACGTGCTTCAGCTTTGCACCTGGTTTAGAACAAACTAAAACTTCAAACTCCTCCCTCAGGTCGTTCATATAATTACTAAGCAGTTTCCCATGGCTATCCGCTAAAATAGTAACTCTCCGTTTCTTTTTGGAGGTAACCATCTTACGGCGCTTGTAATAATGAGTCTCAGTGGGATCAGTTTGAGTAGAGAATCGGTGAACCTGAGCCTCTACTTGTATTCTGTGTGGAATCAGAGGTGATGACTCGTTTGAAGAAAGCACCGAAAATCTGTTTTCAATCTCAATAGCATTAATCTCTCTAGTAAGATTTTTTCTAATCTTAACAGTATTTCTAGGCGTGATAAAATCTCCAACTCCAATAGAATTTTGCTGAAAATTAATTTCTTCGTCATTGAACATTGATGAAATTCTTTCGGACTCTTTTTCTAATAATTTTATTATTTCATCCTTTGAAGCTAACTCCAATTGTAATGTGTGAAGTGCTTCCTCCAAATCCTTGATTTTCAACTTCGAAGCACAAATCTCACTCTCAGCCTGCTTCTCATTAGTCAATGAATCTTCGACTATCAGAGTTCTTGTTTCTCTCTCCATTTTCAACTTTCCCATTAAGGACTCATTTTCAAAATTCACGTCGTTCAGTATATTTTTCAGATCGGAATTGACCTTCAATGAGGCGTCATAGTTATTTAAAAGTGATGTGATTATGGGAATAAAATCTATAACTGCTTCGTTGGAGAATTTATTACAAATTTCAACTAGAGTTGCATGTAGATCAATCGCAATGTCAATTACTTCTTGGTTAATGAGGCCCTCTCTCAAACTATCAATCTCTTCGTCCATTCCTTGAATCTGATTATTTCGACTAGCTCTGGTACGCATCACTCTATTCAAAGACATTATAAAGATGAAGTCAGTGTTATTAGGAATAAAATATATGTAAGGAAAAGGATAAGGGAGCGTCAAGAGGGCAATCAAGACAAAAGCGGAGAAGGAAGCCCCTGAGTCAGGATATGTAAGGATTCATTCAATCTTTTCAATTCAAAAAGCCCGCCAGATAAAACGCAATTTTGAGATCGAAATCCAAGTCAGTAGATTACCATGGTTACAGGTAAACAAGCAACAGTTGAACAGCTGTAGAGTAGCGGTCTTTTGTCAGTTATAATAGAGATAACACTATCAAACTTCCTCGTTATTCTCGTTATCTTCTAATCGACGTCACTACTCAGTCCTTGTGTTGAGAGATGACAGTTCGATTCAGTAGCTGTTTACTGATAGCACTGATCTCAGGTAAATACCGGTAGCTAGAAATGGCCGAAAATCGCTAAGACGGTGTGAAAAGTCTGTGAGCTTCACTTAGTTATTAGTGTATTCTACTTACAGTTGGTGACTCATGGATATTATCAGCAGGTACACTAGAACTTCATAAATCACTTAAATACAACTAGCAACTTAATTACAACCTTAACCACTGGAAATTAATGAAAAATACGCACTAACAAATTTAAGCAATAACAAGGCAGCTCAGTTCTGCCAACCTCCAATCAGGTAGAAAGATTCAAGAAGTCCAATCGCCTTATGATGATTAGTTTGATCATGAGGTTCTCTACCTGGGGATGAACAACTTGCCCGTGAGAGAGAGAGGCCAGTAACCATTGCAGAGCGGATGATCAAGCTGGTGGAGAAAATCCACCACAAGCCCAATGGCATTGGCATCATTCTGCCAAGGAGTGAGAACAGTTTCAAAATTGCCGGAAGTGATGAAGAAAGAATAGACTTCTGGAATGGCAAAGCAATGTCGACGAAAGTCATGTATCGACAATATTGTGTAAAAGGTATTAGTTTCAAGCTTTCAATTTCAATAATTTAATCTATACCACTATGAAAATGAGATGGTGTCTGCACGTTTGTCTGGGTGTTCGTTACGCCTAAATGGTATGTGACATTTTGCCGAAAGATGGTTTATATAACCGATGACTGTCATTGACCTATTTTTCTTTTTTTGACCTACTTTTTTTTGACCTATTTTTGTTGAGAAAATCCTTAAGCCGTGTCTACACTGAACAGTTCGGCAAACATGTTTGTTGAGGAGCTCAGGGACAGACATTTTAAAAAGTTTGGACAATCATTGTTTGTCAAACAAAAAAGTTACTGTTTTTCCAAACATTTTCAGTGTTGACATAAATGTAAAACATGAAACCTGTTCTCCTCACTTACAAATATTTTGTTTGGTGACGCGTCCACACTGGCCACCAACAAACATTGTTTGTCAAATAACATAATAAAATTTGCCCAAAATTTTTCAACAAACATGTTTGTAAAACATTTGTTCAGTGTGGACACGGCTTAAAGGATAATCCCTACTGTCCTTCAATGTGTACATGCTATTCTCATGGAGGAAGTTTTTATTTTGTTTTTTGTCACATGTGTGTATTCAACAAATTAGCTGTTCTAATTATTACATCTAAAACCCTTTGGTAGTCATCATGTTAAACATCCACATGTTTAATTGAACAGGTGATTTTGGTAACATTGGTTTTAAAAGTATCAAAATCAATGGACGCTCGCTAATATCTAAAGCCGGTCACTCACTACCCGGTAGACCGGACAGGTACCGGTCTACCTGTCCAGTCTGTAAGCCTAGCCCCCTATTGAGCCGCGACTAGCGCTTGTGGCGCGACGCGAGTTTTTGTAACTCTTATAAGGGAGTAGATCAGCGCAAATTGGCAACACGACGTGACGCTGCGCGTCTCCCATCCTTTGCATGAGTTACAAAAATCGCGTCGCGCTCAAATTCAAATTTTAGGCCTATTTATTCCCAATACACATTATATAAAATATTGTACAGGCACTGTAAATTTACATAAAAATTTCAACTTAACACTTAACATAAAAAATTAACACATCATTCTATGCTGTTTAACCTAATGCTAAAATATTGTTCAAGACTATAAAAACATTTTTCCAATAGGAACTTTTTAATTTTTCTCTTGTATTCCTTCTCAGGTAATTCCCTAACGGTAGGTGGTTATAAAATATGCTTCCTCAGGCCTTAAAACTAGTATGACTAGATCTATAATAGTAAAATTCATTTAAGATATTTAATCAATTCAGTGTGTAATGACTAATGAGAGTGGACATTATTACGACTGTAAAATACATTTAAATTAGACTTCACAAACAACGAGCATGTGTATATGAAAATACATGGTAAATTCATAATTCCCAATCTTATGAATAAAAGCTTGCAATGAGTGAGAGGTGGTTCATTTCAAATTTTCTATCTGCTCTTTTTTGCAATAAAAGATAGAACTAAAATATAGAAATTGGCCTTTTTTGTGTATTGGAATATGGGCTAGGTACACTCAACAGAATTTTTTCATTTCTCAACCGAATTTGACTTATGATGCATGATTTTGGACCGCCTTGACGAGTCGAGAAGAATGAAGTGTAGTAATATGAAATCTGAGCATTGTGTCAAAAGTTATAAGAGTTTGAAATTTTGATCCTTGAGGTGTCCTTATGCGCGCCTCTCCACCAGGAAATGATGAAATGAAGTGCATCTAACAGATGATTCTCATAGAACATAATCTCATGAACTTCTGTCATTGTGCAGGACAATGTAGTTGGTGATGATGGATTAAGCTAAAAATTAGGTGTTTTTCACAATACAAGGAGTATTGTTGTCAGGTGTACCTGGAAATCTATATGAGATGAAGCGCTCTACCTGATCTTAGATTGTAAAGCACAAAAATGCTCCTAGATGGATTTTGAATTATACATGTAAATGGTAACAATCGGAAGATATTGTTGATCAAAAACTAAAATTCATCAGAATTGATTTTTTCTTTGAATCTTATACATTTTTGAAAAATCATAACTCAGTTATGATCTATCTCATTGCAGATAGAGAGTTCCGAATGATCTCATTTTATCTGTAAAAAGGCGAGGGCCAATTTTTCTGTCTGATTACTGGATTTGGCAGAAATAGCTTAAAACTGGAAAATGAACCGAAAATACGAGGTTCTTGGGCCGTTCTTTATCTAGCAGAAGAAAATTTTGCATGAAGTAATTGGCTTTGGACTTCTCTCATGTATCCAAATGATACGGTATATTAAAAAATCAGAACTACAATATTAATTGCAAGCACCAATGTATATAGTGACTGGACTATTGTGTGATAACATTTCTGTATAACTCATTACTTTTGTTATTAAGTGGTATTCCTTTCATTCCAATCAATTGCAGATTTTGAAAATAATGTTTTTTTTTTCATTTCAGGCACCAAAATATATCACAAAGGCCGCAAAGACAGTTCATCGTGTGTGTTGTTTCTCATTCTGCAAAGACAGTGAACATGTAATCATATAGTTTGACACCATACACAACGTTTTACCATTACCATAGTATAATATACCACTCTCATTGTATAATTTTGTACATTACGAAACATGTGTTCTGTCATGAATAATAATGTGTTTAAACAAACTAACAATTAAACAATTTATTGTTACTTTCGCAATTTTTCATATGTTTTGAAAAAAATTAAAAGGTATTATGTACTTCATTGGATAATTATTTTATACTAGCTTATGAATAATTATTTTATACTAGCTCATGAAAAAAGAATAAGCTATTTTGCACTTTATTTACATTATCATTGAGCAATGCACTGGCTGTAATTGATGGCTTGTCTATCTTCTCGTGCACATCATCTACTGACTGAATGAAATAATTATTAAGTTTGTTTAGTTCAGGAGTAGATAAGTTTACAACATTCTTGTTGAAGGATAAAGTTTTGATAATTTGCCATGCTTTTTTACATTTGTTATTAGAGGATTCAATGATTGATGCAACAGAATCCCTCTTGGCTTCATCCAATGAATTTCTGTACAGTGCTCTGCATCTAAGATAAAGTGTTTTCGAATGTTCGGTTTTTTGTTTTTTGAAGTTTTCATGTAAGAGAATGAGCAGAATCTTAATCTTACTAAGTTCAGGTGTTTCCAGTCAGCCTTACATTTGAAATTCTTTCTATTATTAACTTGGGAAACTTTTTTTCTACTGGTCTTTCTAGGGATAGTTAGATTGAAATAATATAAAACTGTATTGAGGAAGGATTCGAATATATCACTTGCATCTGACTTTTCCATGACAGCACTCCAATTCACCAAATTCAGAGACCGATTAAATTGTAGTAATTTATCTTATAACAGGTCTTGAAGTAATAGTGACAAAATCGTTAGAACTAGACTCAACAGAACCACAGGGCACACATATCGTGACACAATCATGATCAGAGTAGGAAAATCCTATAACACTTGAATTTGTCATATCAGGTTGAACGTTTGAAAAAATATTATCGAGACAGGCTTGGTCTCTAGTGGGCAGAGTATTGAAAATACGATGATTTAATTGTCTCAATAGATTTTTCAAATTATTGGAATGACAGGTTTCCTGATTGACATCAAAGGCAGAATTAAGATCTCCACCAAGAACAATAGTATGGTCATTATAGCATCGTCTAGACAAAAATAGAAGCAATTCCTCCAATTTGGCTAAAAAATACTTTTGGGTCTCCACAAGGAGATCTGTACAATGATACGATAATGAGTTTCCTGGCTCCAATAATAGTACAGGTGGCCTCAAACTCACGTTCAATACATAGAAAATTCAGACTCAATTCTTGACTTTGAGAGTAAAGATTCTTACTGACAAATATTGCAACTCCGCCATTTTTGTGTAATAATCTACAGTAACTACTTGATGCAATACAAACATCCATTTTACTATATACGATTTCATCAGTAAGCAACCAATGTTCACTTATACCTATAATAGCAATATCTATATTTGGTTTTGAATAAACAAGATATACTTACTAATGTAATCATTGATAAGGTGAGTTTCATTTCTAAATGAATATAAATTGAGTTTATTGATGTTGTTATAGAGAGCATTTGCAATAAATTTTAGTTATTCAATAACTGAGCTGTTTTATTTACAGTTACCCATAATCTATATAAATAAAAATCGAACCTCAAATTTTGACATTCAATAACTTTTATTATAGAATTTTACAATAACTCTTTGTAGGTATAGAATTTACTGATGATTTAAATAAAAACTCTAATCTAGAATAATAATTGAGTTTCAAAAACCCCATTACTCTTATTGACAAAGATATGAAGAGTCTATCACAATAAACCTTGCATATTGACTAGCCTTCGTAGGTACTGCTGTACTTGATTGTTTATAATGTCGTTTTTACAAAACATTTTGCATTGCGCACTTAGAGTAGATAAGGCTTTATGTAAAGTTTATGTAAACTTTAAAGAAGAAATTTTTTAAAACTCATGTTAGTGACGACCGTTTCGTTGTGTGAACATCATCAAACTAAATTATGTGCAAACAGTAGACTCTCAAAATTTGAGGGTTATTGAAATTTGAGGGTGGGGGAATTAAACTCAGCTATATCAATGAGTTTTAAAAATACGGTATTTATACTTTGAAGTTTACATTTGTGATATGTTCAACGAGTGAAAAAATAATGGATATTCAATAAAGAAAAACAAAAATAATTGATTAAAATAGAAACAAATGAATACGGTACGCATAAAATTGTGAACTGTATAAATCATACAATAATCAAGAATTATTTGAATCATACAAGGATTCAAATAAAAATCTGAAGAAATTATTGGTATTTAACCAGTCCCATGAACACTAAGCAGCGTTCAAAGAAAATTTCAATTTAATCAAGCGTGTTTCAAAAAAACACTGAGAATATTATTGCGTGCTGTCACAAAATATGTGGCAAACCTAACACTATTCATACAGTAGCATTTTATAGAAATTTTCATAAAAATCTCTGATGGTGTTAAAAAAGGCGTGTGAATGATCATTGCCAATATAGCCTAAGCCTATAGTATAGGTAATAACACCAAGTCCATAAAATGTATGTTAAGTTAGTTTGGTTTGCTTCAGGCAGGATTTATAATATTATGCTGATGCAGTATTTTGTAGATAGAAACACTATTTTGATGACTATATCGTCATGAACGTTAATAATTATTACAGAAATTAAAAAAAATGAATCATTGTTCTTACATTTTCTTGTTTTCAAAGTTATTTTTAAGAAATATCAACACAGTAGGCTATAGATATGATATTTTATTTGGATATTAAGGTACCCACCACACTAAGTATCGATAAAAAATGTGCTATAAGACAAGAATAGAGCGTATTCAACAATCAAAACTCAAGCATTATTTGCATGTGAAATATATAATTAATTTTAATGTTAAATACTAAAACAATCTTATTCGAAGTGAAGTTCATAATTGGCGGTTAGCGTGTGCAGTGCATGTCATGGTTGGAAACCTTATAAATAGCTAAGGTATTTAACACCAGTTCTGATGTTTTTTTTAAATCATAACGAAATAAGAGTTAATTTATTTATTCAAGTGAGTAAATCATTGCTTTATAGTTATTGGTTTTAGTATGAACGATGTCATCGTTGCGTTTACTTGATATTGGGTAGGATATGTGGTTGCAATAAAAATACGTAAAAGATAGACATTCCAACTCTAAATATTATAAAAATATTATTAAATAGATTTTATCAAGAATAATAGAATTAAAATCCAATAATTTATTTTCATAATCTGAAAATACATGAAAATAGCTAATCCGTTGGGTTGGTCAAGCTGGTTATCAATGGTCTATTTGGTTTTTCTCTGTATTGAGGTAAAGTCCATCTTTCATAGTACGCGTTTACATTGAATTTGATAGTTTTGCTACTGTAATTTTAATTAAATAGCAATTATGGGGGGTTGCTCCTAATTGTTGTAATAATAATGCCAAAGGCTTTCGAACGTTTCTTTTTCCGTCTAGTAGTTCAAGAAGAAGTAAAATTTGACTACAACTTTTTAGACGTACCCACTACCTAGTAAAAACCAACTTCCAGACTGAGGTTAGTTTTACAAATTTTATTACTTCAACTTATATTTATATTATTCTCTAACACTATAAATTAAAAGTTGAACATGTTAAAAATCTCTATTCTGAATTAGAGATCGATCCATTATAACCTAGCTTTTCAACTTTAAAAATGCTGAGTAACTTGTAGATTATAATTTGGGAAGCAAGCCAAGCCTTGTTATGGTAGCTTATTTTAATTTATTATAAGAAAATTGATCTCACCATATATAAAATCAAAAAATAGATTCCACTACTATGGTTTCAATAAAGTTATGGATTATTATATGTTAGCAATAACAACTTGCAGACATTATTATGACTGTGATGAAAAGTCTCTCAACAGTCAATGTTTGCAATGAGCCCTTCATAGCCCAAAAAATTTGCTTCAGTACAGTAAGTTAATTTTTTACCCAATAAAAGTCTTTCTTAGTATAATAAAATTACTTTGTAGTTGATATTAATGAATACCCTAATGAGTTTAATTACATTTAGGCACATTACTATCTTGGTAAATTATCAAAAATGGTGAAAGTGCAATAACTAAAAGAAAGTGTAAATTAGTCACTGTATTTTGTCGATTGTTAGTAAGTAGGAAATAACGTTAAATGGTCAATACGAAAAAAAACAAAAATACAAAATATAATATCAATACAAAAACTTGATCAATACGTAAATGGTTAAATGTTAATAACGTTGAGATAAAAGATAAACTGTAACTGCGTTTGCGTTAGTACCCATGGTACTTGTGTATTAATGCCACCGTATTTACAGATGTCAATTATTTTTTAGTACATCATTAATTTAAAACTATATACTGTATTTTTTAAAAAAGTTTAATTTTCAGGGTTCACGTGAATTAACTTAATTCAATCTCATTTATTCAGGTACATTTTAAGATAGTCAATGAGAGTCACAGCGAGCAGATGGGTGGAAAAAGTTGAAACCCAATTCTGTTCCAACCATATTTAATATGCCCAACCCACCAAAAATGTTGTCTACGCCAACACGACAATCTCACTACAAGGTAATTATTGATAGATATTTCACCCATTAGAATTATGAATGGAAATCTAACATTGTATTGCAATGCAATAGCAAACTTATCATTATTTCAAGTAAATTTTGAAATAATTATTAATCTCTTTGAGGTTGATGGCCATTACACATATCAAAAATTATTTGATTTTAAATAAAATAGGCTATCTCAAAGTAAACGTAGTTAATTGTATAATTCATGTAAATTCAGTATTCATTTGTAATTCTTCATTTATTCATGTCAAAAAATGAGATTAGAATAGTAGTAGCCAACTGACTATTGTTAGGTGTTAGGAATAGCTTAGGTTTGTTAAGAGTGTCACACAGCATAGAGTCTCGTCTTTCCATGCTCTTTTCAACTATCAGAGACTACTAGGTGTTATTTTAAGTTGTGTACATAGAATTGAGAATACCCTTTGAATTTTAGTTCCTGATCAACAATATCTTCCGATTGTTACCATTTAGATGTATAATTCAAAATCCCTCTGGGCGTATTTTTGTGCTCTACAATCTGAGATCAGATTGAGCGCTCTATCTCATATAGATTTCCATGTACACCTTACAACAATGCTCCTTGTATTGGGAAAAACACCTAATTTTCAGCTTCACTCATTATCACCAACTACATAGTCTTCACATTGATATTTCGCAAAATGACATAGGTTTATTAGTTTATGTTCTATGAGAATCACCCGTTAGATGCACTTCATTTCAGTATTTCCTAGTGGAGAGGCGCGCTTGAGGTCACCTCAAGGATCAAAATTTCAAACACTTATACCTTCTGACACAATGCTCAGATTTCATCGTGCTACACTTCATTCTTCTCGACTCGTCAAGGCGGTCTAAAATCATGCATCATAAGTCAAATTCGGTCGAAAAGTGGAAGATTTTTTGTTGAATGTACTTGAGCCCATATTCCAATACACAAAAAATGGCCAATTTTTATATTCAAATGGCCAATTTATGTATCTCAGTTGGTACTTTGAATGAAATCATTTAGTTCTACCTAGCAACTTAAGTTTGAAGGTTTTTTATTGATGAAGAGTGTCATCATGTCTCCTTTTGAATAACTTTATTATTTTTGTGGCAAGTTTTTTGAATTGTAAGTATATTGTGAGGAAGGGGTTTTTCACAAACATTATTGAAAATCTGGGAACCTGAATCCATTAAATTGAAATAGGCATTCAAACTTTTCCATTTGAATACATGAGCATTGATTATATTTTCTTTTTTTTTCAGGTTATGAAACTAGTGGAATTGTTGGATCTTCAAATATTAGTGGAACCTGTGAAACTGGCAAATGTGATGTAGAGGATGGAGTTGCACATATTCATGAGGTTAGTAATCGAATTCCTATCATTTGACTGAAATTATTGTCTGAAACACAACTTTTTCTTTAATAGCTCGCAGCTACAGGAACAAGGTGGCACCTATTCTATAGAATAATACCGTACAATTGAGCTTTATG
>NC_052506.1:1968618-2041526 GCF_014356525.2 Nilaparvata lugens | reverse complement strand
TCAGAAAACTGGTAAGCATTAGTTTCACAGTTCTGTTATTGCATTACAAGAATAATAACACAATGTTGTAATAGTGGAATTTCGTATCAAATTGGATAGAATTTAAGCACCCGCAAAAAAGTGATAAGGCCAGAAACATGAAAATATTGCAAGGGGAAAAATTGTTAAAGAATTTTAGTGTCACATTCTCTAGAATTGACCGAGCGAAGTGAGGTCTAAGATTCAAGTCAATGGTTTGGCATTTCTCTTAATGTTTGTTTAAATGTTCATTATGTTGCGCATTTACGGTGAAATGCGGTAATAGATTTTCATGAACTTTGACAAGTAGATAGATAGATATAGATATAAAAGTGCTTTATTGTGAAAAAAACAATACGGTATTTTACCAGAAGTATCATTTAAAAATATTGCATACACTATACGGCTTGGTCAAAGACCGTCAGCCGGAAATTCCGAATTACTAAGATAAATGCTTAAAGTAAAGTTGATCTCCCTTGAGAATAATTCAAATATTTATATAAATGTTCCAAAGAAATCAGAATTCTATGGTCCTTCTCAGAATGGGACTAGTACGAACATGGGAGGTGGTATGGCACCTTCTAATTGTAAATATCAGAGCAAAAAGGGTAATATGGCGCCATACACTTATGATGGTGGATGCGATGAACAACACAAGGACTATGCTTCTGGAGTAGACAAAGGAGTTTCCCTTACAATCATCCGGGTGGAAGTGGAATAATAGTGCTTCAGTCTACAATCATGAAGACGGAAATAGAGAATTTCAGCCTACAAGAATTATGACTGGTGAATGCAAAGGTTACAATCATTCTATGCTCATGGAGGAGGCAAAGGAGTTGCAGTTATCAGAAAACTATCAAAGGCACCAGAAATTGTGAAGCCATTGCGTTGAGTGTTACGGATATAATGATGATTATGACGATTATTACGACTTGGTATGGATATATCTGGAGAGGGAAGAATAATTACTATGATAGCTCATCCACACGATGATTATTATGCTATTATCCCTATCGTCCTCCAATAGAAGAAGAGTTGTGGTTGGTTTGGTGAAAAAGTGGAGCAGCTGCGTATGTTTCCGATCATTGTTTATAAGTATGCTATTGAAAAAGGTTTATAACTTGTAAAAAAAATGAACACACATCTTCAAATAAAATAAATAAATAAATGAGTCTTTTGGATAAAACAGAAGCATTCTGACTTTTATATTTTAATGTGATCCAATTCTTTCTTCATTTTTTAAAATGAAAAAAATATATAGTCCAAATAATACATAATGATCAAATTTCTTGATAATACACGAATTAAATTAAACAACCTGAGTAGAAAAAAGTCGGAAAAGAGTACCCAATGACAAAATTACAAAATATACAACTTACTATGGCACTAACCAAACATGCGTGAGAAGGAAATATCCATGTTACGCTATTTCATTTCTTAAATTAAATTGGATTAATTCTTTCTTTTTCAAAAGTATATAGGCCTTTTACCTTTGAGTGGAAATGATCTAGATGAGAACGAAACAGCACCAACTTGGCCTCAATTACAAACATTGACAACTATTGAGATGATGTATAATAATAATAACAACAATAATAATGGGGGTTCATTAGTATTTTAATATCAAACCAAACTATTAAATTATTGAAATGCCTCAGTAATTAAACTCTCGAATTAATTGCCACCTATAGCGCCAAGCATCTCTACAAAATAATGCCAGCTTTACCCAATCCTTGCCGTTCAAAAAATCAATAGATGCTTCCTGGTTAAGCTCAATAGCTCCCAAATATCTACATCTCCACTCTGATAGAATGGGGCATACTGCTAGGAAATGGAAAATATCCTCGTTATCCCCTCTGTTACATAATGAACAGCGCATGTCTCTATTTTCCAACCACGGCTTGTAGTTCAAATATATCAATCCACATCTTGCCTTCATCACCCATTTTATAAGCGCATGACTACTCAGCTCCTTTATATAGCTCGCAGATCCTAGACCCAATTTCAGTGCTCTGTAATGAATATGAAAATTTGCCGCCGTTGCACCTCTCAAAAGATCCTCCCTGAAATTCTCTCTCACCCCATCCAACAATTTCAACATTTCTCTCTTCCAGTTACCCATATTCTGAGCGGAAAAATCCAAATTAACATTGCACTCTGTTGCCATTTGTATCCATGCCTTGTACCAAAAACATTTCTTCCTTATTACCTCCACAGCCATAATCTTTGGTAATCTATCATTTTCCATTTTCAAAACTTTATGATGTATTGAAAATGAAGCTTCATGTATACTCGAAAATCAGCCTTTCATCCGTTTCAAGAAACAACATGTAATTTGGTGTGTTATTGGCAAAGCGAACAATCTTTTAATATACAATCGTTTAGTTTCTCAATGCTATCAAATTTCTGAAACCCCCACACTTGTGCCGCGTAACAGATTATTGCTCTACTACATGCATTAAATAATACCGATTTAGCTTCAAGATTGATTTTATGTCATTTATCACTCTGTTCCAACCAACATTCAAACTCAATTTTGCAATCTGTATCCTCTCCTTCATGTGCTGCTCCATGCTCATTTTTGGTGTGAATGTCACCCCAATATTATAACTGTTAACTTGTTCCACTTCATTGCCTCCAAAAAACCAGCGCTCATTTTACCCATTCTTCCACCGTTTCTGAAAACTAAAATTTTTGATTTTTCCAGGTTGACAGTTAGATTCCACTGCTCGCAATACTGTTTCATATTATTTATCATCCTTTGTAAGCTAACAGGAGAGTCTGACAAGAGTACAATATCATCGGCGTACATTAGTACCCTTATTCGTTTGTGCCACTAGTATGCCTCCCTCTAGAGCATCATCTAAATCATTCAAAAAGATTGAGAATAATAACGGGCTGATCACGCATCCCTGCCTTAAGCCCATCTCTGTAGCAAAGCTCTTTGTCAGGCCATCTTTACACCATACACTAGCAATTGTTTCACTATTCAAAGCTTTTAGTATATTAATCATTTTTGTGGATAAACCTAGGCAGGATAACTTGTAGAAGAGAGTGCTTCTATCAATAGAGTCGAACGCGGCCAATACCTCCGTAAACAAAGCTATAGTGCATTCGTGTGACGTCAGCACAGGTAGGCTCCTACACCAATAAAAACACTAGCTGATATAGATCAGCTGAAATCAACAAATTTTATTGGTGTAAGCCTAGTGCGACGTCAAACGAATGCAGGCTTCGTTACGAAGTAGTGACGCGGCTCGGTAATCGACGAAGAAACTGTAAACTTTATTTTTTCTAATCGCAATTTAATTGAATAATAGATGAAAGAGTGAAAATTTATCGACCGTTGATACCTTTTCTGAAGCCGGCCTGATATTCATTGAGAATATTCTGTCCTTGACCCATTTATCAATTCGTTTCAACAAACATCCACAAAACAGTTTTGCGATAACGTCCATAAGTCTTATACCTCTATAGCTCTCTACATTTCTCTCTCTCCTTTCTTGTAGAGTGGGAAACACGATCGATAACTTGAAACTGTCTGGCACGTCACCCGAGTTGAAAATTCTATCAATAGAATTATAATCTTATCAATTAGACTCGACGGAGCATTTTTGTAAAATTCATAGGAAATGCGATCCACTCCTGGTGCTTTATTATTTTTAGCTTCCTTTATAACTAACAACAACTCTCTCATTTCAAATTCCTATCCATCTCTAAGTTCTCCACTATAGGGACTGCATACTGTACTGGATTACTTATCAATTGAGGATTCCATAATTTGAAAAAGTAATTCACCCAATCTTGAGCTTATAGAATTCGAAACAAATTTATTCCTATTTTTAAACTTATTTAATCCATCCCAGAAGCTTTTTGTATCTCTTGCTGAATTTAAATTATCATAAGTCTGCAGTTGAACTCTTTTCGCTTCTCTCGCATAAACTTTGAATGAACGTTTCACTTCTAGATAATTTATCCTATTATATTCAGAGTGGTTGTTTCTGTAGAATTTCAAAAGAGACATGACTAATTTCTCCTATTCCAACATTCCAGTCAAACCATGGTTGCTCAAAATTATATTTTTTTGTCCAGGCTCCTTTATCTGACTACTTCCTGACGCTCTATTATACAATTTTTTATACTGTCCAATAATTGACGATTATCACTGCCTTCTACAACCATGCTTTGAACAATATCAGGACTCTATTTTTATAATTCTCAATACCACACCATACTAGTTTGGGCAACAGAGACAGACAATCACATTGTATCTTCGCGTGCCATATTATCTTATCTCCGCGGCATATGATCGGAATACGCACACGGTATTACTCTAAATTGTGAACATAGCAAGTAAGACTCAATGGCACGGCTGCTTTATCATTAACTGACGCACCACTTGCCCAACAAACGTCATCTCACCCTCCTTATCTCCTTCTGTTCTCCCATTAACAACAATATAACCCAGATTATCACACATTTCTAAATACTTTCTTCCTCTTGAATTTATAGTCAAGTCTTTTGAGGTTCTTAATAAGTACAATCCTCCTAAATCATAATCAGTATAATCAGTTACTCTCATTCCTGCATATTGCCTATTCTAACATTCTTATCACCTATCAACGCTATTTTAAAATCTGAATTCTCCAATAGGAAATCATACAGCTGTTCAAAATCTGTCTGCCAATTATTGGGATTAATATATACATGTAATAAATGAACATCCTTTTTCACAAATCTTGACAATCGCCCCTGGTCTACCTCTCACTCTTTCTACTCTAATACTATCTTTAAAAATAGAGTTTTTATTCAAACCCACAATAAACCCCCACTAGCTCGGCGTAATGAGAAACTCTCACACCCCAATTCCATAAACTATAAAATCTGAGAGATACGAATTAAAATAACCAGCATCTTCTCCAACACAAAAGTTTCACTAAACATATTACGTCGTATTCTCTTAGGAGTGAGAAGAAAAACTGTTCTCTTTAAGTTTACTTTTCAGACCACAAACATTATAATACAAAATAGACAGAATAGAGTTTTCACCTCGATTATTATTCCTTTTTCTTTAATTAAATAACAAAAATTTATTTGATATCTTCAATAATAACTTGAATACAGCTATCTCCCCTAGTGACCACAGACTGCATTCTAGGTGTTTCCAAATTATCATATTCAATGTTGAAATTTAAATTCTTTTATAAAATTTGGGCTTTCCAGCTTCAAATTGTTGTCCTTTTTCCAGTAAAAAAATTGAGTCAATATCTCCGAAAATAGTTGAGATACACAGTTCGCTTGCGCCGTAAATTTTTGCCAAGGAGAGCTCCAATCCAGCATAGACCTGTAATGCTATAAAAACCATTGAAACCATAAAGGCATAATAATTTGACTAGTACTCTATTATGTATGTGTTTTAATATTTTGACGTGATCTTATGCATCTATAGATGTTTAATGGATCGAGAAATATATCTATCTATCTATATATGAATAATTCATTTGTTTTATCAATAAATAATTGTTTCAGGTTGCACTGAGCTAATTTAAATCGGCTAACTAATCAATCAGGCAAGCCTTAGGAACTGCATGGAAAGTGGAAATAGTAGGATATGGTGATGCAGGATAAGGAAAAAGGAAAAGCACCTCTTCAGAAAACTGGTAAGCGTTAGTTTCACAGTTCTGTTATTGCATTACAAGAATAATAACACAATGTTGTAGGCCTAATAGTGAAATTTCGTATCAAATTGGATAGAATTTAAGCACCCGCAAAAAAGTGATAAGGCCAGAAACATGAAAATATTACAGGGGGAAAAATTGTTAAAGAATTTTAGTGTCACATTCTCTAGAACAAATAATTGACCGAGCGAAGTGAGGTCTAAGATTCAAGTCAATGTTTTGGCATTTCTCTTAATGTTTAAATGTTCATTATGTTGCGAATTTACGGTGAAATGCGGTAATAGATTTTCATGAACTTTGACAAGTAGATAGATAGATATAGATATAAAAGTGATTTATTGAAAAAAAACAATATTTTACCAGAAGTATCATTTAAAAATATTGCATAGCCTACACTATACGGCTTGGTCAAAGACCGTCAGCCGGAAATTCCGAATTACTAAGATCAATGAACACACATTCTTCAAATCAAAATAAAATAAATAAATGAGTCTCTTTGGATAAAACAGAAGAATTCTGACATTTAATTTAATGTGATCCATTTCTTCTTTCATTTTTTTAAATGAAAAAAAAAATAAAGTCCAAATAATACATAATGATCAAATTTCTTGATAATCTTCTTCTTCTTCTTCCTTGCCCTCTTCCCATTATTTGGGGTCGGCTCTCCTAACACGCAGTCGCCAGATCCTGCGATCTTGGGTCGTCTCATTTACCAGGTCCAATTTCTCCATATTCTTAGGACTAGAGAAATTCCACGTGAGGCGGGGTCTGCCTCTGCCCCTTGGCTGCGGCTCCATCTCAAGCACTTTTCTCGTCATGTGGTTAGGCGGGCATCTGTTAACATGACCGTAGCAGCGCAGTCTCCCCTCAATTATTTTTTCAGAAATTGGTGTCACTTTGAGACTGCCCCGGACATGAATGTTTTTGATGTGGTCCAGCCTACTAAATCCCCCGCCTTGATAATACACAAATTAAATTAAACAACCTGAGTAGAAAAAAGTCGGAAAAGAGTACCCAATGACTAAATTACAAAATATACAACTTACTATGGCACTAACCAAACATGCGTAAGAAGGAAATATCCATGTTACGCTATTCCATTTCTTAATTAAATTGGATTAATTCTTTCTTTTTCAAAAGTATATAGGCCTATTACCTTTGAGTGGAAATGATCTAGATGAGAACGAAACAGCACCAACTTGACCTCAATACAAACATTGACAACTATTGAATGATGATATAATAATAATAACAACAATAATAATGGGGGTTCATTAGTATTTTAATATCAAACCAAACTATTAAATTATTGAAATACCTCAGTAATTAAACTCTTGAATAATTGCCACCTATAGCGCCAAGCATCTCTACAAAATAATGCCAGCTTTACCCAATCCTTGCCGTTCAAAAAATCAATAGATGCTTCCTGGTTAAGCTCAATAGCTCCCAAATATCTACATCTCCACTCTGATAGAAGGGCATACTGCTAGGAAATGGAAAATATCCTCGTTATCCCCTCTGTTACATAATGAACAGCGCATGTCTCTATTTTCCAACCACGGCTTGTAGTTCAAATATATCAATCCACATCTTGCCTTCATCACCCATTTTATAAGCGCATGGCTACTCAGCTCCTTTATATAGCTCGCAGATCCTAGACCCAATTCAGTGCTCTGTAATGAATATGAAAATTTGCCGCCGTTGCACCTCTCAAAAGATCCTCCCTGAAATTCTCTCTCACCCCATCCAACAATTTCAACATTTCTCTCTTCCAGTTACCCATATTCTGAGCGGAAAAATCCAAATTAACATTGCACTCTGTTGCCATTTGTATCCATGCCTTATACCAAAAACATTTCTTCCTTATTACCTCCACAGCCATAATCTTTGGTAATCTATCATTTCCATTTTCAAAACTTTATTGATGTATTGAAAATGAAGCTTCAATGTATACTCGAAAATCAGCCTTTCATCCGTTTCAAGAAACAACATGTAATTTGGTGTGTTAATTGGCAAAGCGAACAATCTTTTAATATACAATCGTTTTAGTTTCTCAATGCTATCAAATTTCTGAAACCCCCACACTTGTGCCGCGTAACAGATTATTGCTCTACTACATGCATTAAATAATACCGATTTAGCTTCAAGATTGATTTTATTGTCATTTATCACTCTGTTCCAACCAACATTCAAACTCAATTTTGCAATCTGTATCCTCTCCTTCATGTGCTGCTCCATGCTCATTTTTTGGTGTGAATGTCACCCCCAAATATTTATAACTGTTAACTTGTTCCACTTCATTGCCTCCAAAAAACCAGCGCTCATTTCTACCCATTCTTCCACCGTTTCTGAAAACTAAAATTTTTGATTTTTCCAGGTTGACAGTTAGATTCCACCGCTCGCAATACTGTTTCATTTTTATTTATCATCCTTTGTAAGCTAACAGGAGAGTCTGACAAGAGTACAATATCATCGGCGTACATTAGTACCCTTATTCGTTTGTTTGCCACTAGTATGCCTCCCTCTAGAGCATCATCTAAATCATTCAAAAAGATTGAGAATAATAACAGTCTGATCACGCATCCCTGCCTTAAGCCCATCTCTGTAGCAAAGCTCTTTGTCAGGCCATGTTTACACCATACACTAGCAATTGATTCACTATTCAAAGCTTTTAGTATATTACTCATTTTTGTGGATAAACCTAGGCAGGATAACTTGTAGAAGAGAGCGCTTCTATCAATAGAGTCGAACGCGGCTTGGTAATCGACGGAGAAACAGTAAACTTTATTTTTTCTAATCTGCAATTTTAATTGAATAATAGATGAAAGAGTGAAAATATTATCGACAGTTGAATAACCTTTCCTGAATCCGGCCTGATATTCATTGAGAATATTTCTGTCCTTGACCCATTTATCAATTCGTTTCAACAAACATCCAAAAACAGTTTTGCGATAACGTCCATAAGTCTTATACCTCTATAGCTCTCTACATTTCTCTCTCTCCTTTCTTGTAGAGTGGGAACACGATCGATAACTTGAAACTGTCTGGCACGTCACCCGAGTTGAAAATTCTATCAAATAGAATTATAATCTTATCAATTAGACTCGACGGAGCATTTTTGTAAAATTCATAGGAAATGCGATCCACTCCTGGTGCTTTATTATTTTTAGCTTCCTTTATAACTAACAACAACTCTCTCATTCAAAATTCCTATCCATCTCTAAGTTCTCCACTATAGGGACTGCATACTGTACTGATTACTATCAATTGAGGATTCCATAATTTGAAAAAGTATTCACCCAATCTTGAGCATTTATAGAATTCGAAAAATTTATTCCTATTTTTAAACTTATTTAATCCATCCCAGAAGCTTTTTGTATCTCTTGCTGAATTTAAATTATCAATTAGTCTGCAGTTGAACTCTTTTCGCTTTCTCTCGCATAAACTTTTGAATGAACGTTTCACTTCTAGATAATTTATCCCATTATATTCAGAGTGGTTGTTTCTGTAGAATTTCAAAAGAGACATGACTAATTTTCTCGTATTCCAACATTCCCAGTCAAATCATGGTTGCTCAAATTTTATATTTTTTTGTTCAGGCTCCTTTATCTGACTACTTTCTGACGCCTCTATTATACAATTTTTTATACTGTCCAATAATTGACGATTATCACTGCCTTCTACAACCATGCTTTGAACAATATCAGTGACTCTATTTTTATAATTCTCAATACCACACCATACTAGTTTGGGCAACAGATGCAGACAATCACATTGTATCTTCGCGTGCCATATTATCTCATCTCCGCGGCATATGATCGGAATACGCACACGGTATTACTCTAAAATTGTGAACATAGCAAGTAAGACTCAATGGCACGGCTGCTTTATCATTAACTGACGCACCACTTGCCCCAACAAACGTCATCTCACCCTCCTTATCTCCTTCTGTTCTCCCATTAACAACAATATAACCCAGATTATCACACATTTCTAAATACTTTCTTCCTCTTGAATTTATAGTCAAGTCTTTTGAGGTTCTTAATAAGTACAATCCTCCTAAATCATAATCAGTATAATCAGTTACTCTCATTCCTTGCATATTGCCTATTCTAACATTCTTATCACCTATCAACGCTATTTCTAAATCTGAATTCTCCAATAGGAAATCATACAGCTGTTCAAAATCTGTCAGCCAATTATTGGGATTAAAATACAGGTATAAATGAACATCCTTATTTTCACAAATCTTGACAATCGCCACTGGTCTACCTCTCACTCTTTCTACTCTAATACTATTTTAAAAATAGAGTTTTTATTCAAACCCAACAATAAACCCCCACTAGCTCTGCCGTAATGAGAAACTCTCACACCCCATTCCATACAACTATAAAATCTGAGAGATACGAATTGAAATAACCAGCATCTTTCTCCAACACAAAAGTTTCACTAAACATATTACGTCGTATTCTCTTAGGATATTGAAGAAACTGTTCTCTTTAAGTTTACTTTACAGACACAAAAATATAATACAAAATAGACAGAATAGAGTTTTCACCTCGATTATTATTCCTTCTTTAATTAAATAACAAAAATTTTTTGATATCTTCCATAATAACTTGAATACAGCTATCTCCCCTAGTGACCACAGACTGCATTCTAGGTGTTTCCAAATTATCATATTCAATGTTGAAATTTAAATTCTTTTATAAAATTTGGGCTTTCCAGCTTCAAATTGTTGTCCTTTTTCCAGTAAAAAAAATTGAGTCAATATCTCCAAAAATAGTTGAGATACACAGTTCGCTTGCGCCGTAAATTTTTGCCAAGGAGAGCTCCAAACCATTCATCTATGAATAATTTATTTGTTTTATCAATAAATAATTGTTTCAGGTTGCACTGAGCTAATTTAAATCGGCTAGCTAATCAATCAGGCAAGCCACTTTCCAGGCAACTGCATGGAAAGTGGAAAAAGTAGGATATGGTGATGCAGGATAAGGAAAAAGGAAAAGCACCTCTTCAGAAAACTGGTAAGCATTAGTTTCACAATTCTGTTATTGCATTACAAGAATAATAACACAATGTTGTAATAGTGAAATTTCGTATCAAATTGGATAGAATTTAAGCACCCGCAAAAAAGTGATTAGGCCAGAAACATGAAAATATTGCAGGGGGAAAAATTGTTGAAGAATTTTAGTGTCACATTCTCTAGAACAAATAATTGACCGAGCGAAGTGAGGTCTAAGATTCAAGTCAATGGTTTGGCTTTCTCTTAATGTTTAAATGTTCATTATGTTGCGCATTTACGGTGAAATGCGGTAATAGATTTTCATGAACTTACTTGTGTTCCTTTTTTAATTGTGCGTTGACGTATATACAAGGTTTTCGGAAATTTTGCATTTCAGGGATAATATAAAAGGAAAAAGGATCCTCCTTCATACGCCAATATTAGAGTAAAAATCAGACTATAGAATTATTCATCATAAATCAGCTGACAAGTGATCACCCAGATGTGTGGAGAAGCCAGTCTATTGCTCTATTTCCATAAGGTCTATAGTTTCAATCAGGTACTTGTGGATGAGAATACTGCGTGAGGTCTACTGTTCACAGAACTACTAGTTAGTCTATATCAAAAACTATAGTGAGGTTCATGTTATAATTGCCCTATCTATTTTATATTGCTAACATTTGACAAAGCATATATCCTTTTCTACCTCCGCAACGTTGCCAAATCGTTGTTTAACAAATCCTAATCAATTAACAAAATATTCAATCTCAATTGGTAGAGAAATAAGAATAAGAATAAGAATATTTTATTTGCCAATGTACAATACAAATAATGAGATGAAATACATTTTTACACATACTTGGCACAGCCATCAAAGTAAACTTGTGCGCTGGCTGTGAGTTCATACAGGAAATTAAATTATATAAATAAAGAAATTAAAAGTAACAAAAATCCAATAGGTAGTACAATGACAAAAAAAAACAAGAAATCTCATTCAACACATAACCAAAATGGAGCTGGTAACGAAATTATGAAACTATTAGAATTTAGGTAGTCTATAAAAAATATTCTGTTCAACCCATATATTTATTTCTTTAAGAAGTTTTTTAGTAATTTTGTATTTATGAAATTTATTCCTGAATCATTGAAGAATGGATTTTCTTGCCGAATAAAATACTGGTATAATACTGATCATTTTTAAAAAGTAATAAACAGTTAATTTCAAGTCCTTTTTTCAGAACACTCTGTATATGTACTTTTTGGCACGAATGCAGATACTCGGTTTAAACGGAGAAATGTCAGCTGATCGTTTAAACCCCATTATGAAACACATTATGATAAATAAAATCATATCTAACAGTTGATTATTTCAAATCGGATCAGTTCTATATAATATATGTATTTTTTGGCCTCTATGCTGTTAATCGGTTTAAACGGTGAAATGTCAGCTGTTCGTTTAAACCCTTTATGAAATGCATTATGATAAACGTAAAAGTAAACTTGGTTGAGCATTAAACGTAGTGTTATCATATGGCCCTTAGTTTTGATACCAATCACTCTCCCTACTATCCAGTTCCTAACCTCTCCATGAAACTCTCCAGTATTACATTGATTTATTGTTAATTCTGAGCTTTAAAAATTCAAATCATATTTTATCAGATATTCGGCTGTCTTTGTAGCCTGAGGTAGTATTTTCATCATTGTTCACATCCTGATGTATTTTTAAATAGAAACACAATAAATTATTATGTATTTTCAATATGGAACCTCATGTTCTGTGAACTAAACTGTCAAATTCAGCTCTATAATGAAGTTCACATTATAATGGCAGTGGAGAAATATAGAAGAACAGCATTGCCGATTCTCTGCCTTAGCACTGCCTTCTATAGATAGTTCATACTAGTATATCTCTGATGTAATTTCAACAACTGGGTTCATTCCTGTTAAAAATAATACTCACATTAGAATCTCCAAAAAAAAATTTTTTTTTCAATAACTTAACAACAGATAGGGGCCTATGATTGATATAAAATGTTTTGGTAATTGCAAATATTTCTACATTGATAAAAACGATCTGGAACCGTTGTGTGGAGCTATAAAATGATAGCGCTATCTGCTTTGTTCAATGATAGGCAAGGATAGCAACACTAATGTTAATCAAATACTTGAGGTTTCGAAAAAATAAAGAGGTTATGATATTACTACCTGATGTTACCACAGAATTCTCTTGCTGAGGATGATGCCCACATGAGCTCTAGGCTTGTGCAAGGGTAATGAAACAGACAATGATGATGGTGAGAGATGAGTGGATCTACAGCTTTAGGTAGGTTTAGAAATACCAGGAAGCTATTTTTAAGGGTATTTAAGAAAATGGTATTTAGAGGAGTTTGGCTCTTAAAGTGGTCACCCCCTATATGATTGTATTCCCATTCAGTCTGAATATACCACCGAAATATATCCAATATGTTAATCATTAGTTAAGGAACTGGAATAACCAACCGGCTTTTTAAAAAGAATTATTTATTTCAACATACTAATACATCTAATACATGGTTATAAGCGATGTACGCTCTACGAGCTCTGGCAACAGACTGACTCGAAAAAGCAACTAAACTAATGGCTAGTAAATAACAATGCATAGCTACATCAGCATTATAAATGGGGTTACCAAATGTAACTCCTCCCCCCCAAGTGTGAAGCTGCCCTCAGCTTCAAAAATAAAATAGTATTAAGTCCAAGTACAAAAATTAAGTATTAGTTACATGGCAATCTTGGATACATTTGTTGGGAATCGGTATTAACAATATCGTTATTCACGCCAGAATTACAATTATTTGAGTTAGAAATGGACAGTTTGAAATTGAGACTGCTGAAATCTTGCGTTAAATGGTACTAGATTCTGTTGAGGCTGTTGAGATTGGATTTGTGGAGGTTGTTGGAATTGGTTGTGTTGAAACCTATATTGGTTAAAAGGAGCAAAAGTTTGCTTGAAGGGTTGTTGGAAACTTCGAGGTGAATACTGCCTGAATTGGGGAAACACTGATCGCGGTTGAAAGAAGTTACGCTGCCGAAATGAGGATTGATAACTGCATTATCAGACACAGATTCCGTAAGTTTCAATTGATTTAGCACAATACTGCAATCACTGCGAAGGGTGTCGCGGGCTTCGTCCAGTTCTTAAGCTTGTAGACTTGGAGATGAGCTCCGAGTGTTGGATGAACACCGTGAATAAGTGTCCTTACAAGTGTCATGTCAAGTTGTTCAAGAAGGTTTTTGAGTAAGTCGCCGGATACACCGTCTAATTTGTAGCGAGTAACTACCCTGGTTCGTTTTTCGTTTAGTCTGTCAAGAAAGTCAAGGGGATGTTCATGTTGAAAAGTTTTCATGATAGCAATCTCTGCTATGAGGTCTGGAACAGTACGTTTATCGGAAAAGTGTTTCTTTATGAGTTGAATAGTTCGATTACATTGGAGCACTCACTATTTTGAACTACGCTATCAGCTGTGCCTTCTAAGTTGTGAAGTGCAGCGGTATACAAAAGCCAGTGGTTCTGGTCACGTTGAGTTTTTTCGATAGCATCATTACAGTAAAGTCTGAAAAGTTCTTCAATGGATCTGAGAAATTTGGGAATTTTATCAGGTGTCCCATCGAACTTGGGAATAAAGTCCAACAGATGTTTGGGGATAGTTGCCATAGTGGAAGAGTCTAATTTGGAGGGCTTGATGAGTTGATTTGAAGCAGAAGAAAGTGAAGCTGAGGTAGAAGAATTCATTCGTTACTTACAGTAGCAGCAATGGTAAGAACTGGATTTACTTCCGGTTGTTCGATGAAAGCGTTCCGGAAGGAGTCTGCCAGTGTGGTTGCCAAGATGAAAGGAGTCCGGTGGCGTGGTTATCCCGTGTAGAAGTTCCGTTGAAGTTGAAGGTTCACCTCACTTAGTCCTCCGATAGGTTCCTTTTCAAAGTCGAAATAAGCGATCGCGACACGAATCGGAAAACTAATATTGTCAAACGAACAACATCGGAAAACTGCGCGAGGGTGGTTCGGGCGCCAGTTAAGGAACTGGAATAACCAACCGGCTTTTTAAAAAGAATTATTTATTTCAACATACTAATACATCTAATACATGGTTATAAGCGATGTACGCTCTACGAGCTCTGGCAACAGACTGACTCGAAAAAGCAACTAAACTAAGGCTAGTAAATAACAATGCATAGCTACATCAGCATTATAAAGGGGTTACCAAATGTAACTATTGACAATGCAAAAGCAAAATCATATTCTGCAGATTCGAGTCAACAAGCATCGAATGAACAATCTAAAAAAATAGAATGAAAAATCAATCTTTATAACTATTCTCAGCTACAAGTCTCATTACAATTCCAATCTCCATGTATCTCAATTTCTACCATTTTCAATAATCTCTACATCATTTTTCAGGATGATTGGCTGCATGCATGGACGACATATGATTCCAAACCCCCCCGTATTCTACTTGGAACAGGATTCTAACATAAATTCTCAATGTTACTGTCTAGTGTTAAGTAAGTTAAGTCATTATTATTGAGTGTTAATTGTTGATTTTCTGAATTATCATTATTTTCAAAATGGATGCCAGTGTGAGCAATCACAGAGTCATCATGGAATATTTGCAGATTCCTTCAAAGAATGATTCACAAATTTCACAATCGAATGCCCCCTCATCAGAGGATAAACGTCTTTATTGTCTGATCATGAAAAAAAATCTCGGGCCTATGACCAGAGAAGTGCTAGATGAAATTGATACATTTTCTAGATCCTATGGGCGAAAAGGTATTGGTGAATCAGTAGTCCCTGAACCAGCTGATGTTGTAACAATGACTGCACCAGCTGATGTCACAATGACTGCACCAGCTGATGCCACAATGACTGCACCAGCTGATATCACAATGACTTCACCAGTTGATGTCACAATGACTGCACCAGCTGATGTCACAATGACTGCACCAGCTGATGCCATGCTGACTTCACCAGCTGATGTCACAATGACTTCATCAGCTGATGTCACAATGACTGCACCAGCTGATTCTACAATGACTAAACTAGCTGATGTCACAATGACTGCACCAGCTGATGCTGTCACAATGACTGAGTCTGTTACAGGTCGAATATCAGCAGACAGTTGCCAACAACTGTTGATTGCACCAGAAAACATAGAGATCACAGATAACAGTCAACAAGAATCAAATGGAAAAATCTATGATAATGCAAGTGTTGAAAAGATTTTTCAAGATTATACTAAACTCATTCTCAGAGATGATGATAATGAGGGGTACGCCTCTAGTTCCAGAGGTGATGCACTTAGTCTTGGTTTGAAATATCTGGCACCAGCGATGAAGGATACATCAGTTATCTCACTCAACCTGGGATGGTGTGGCTTGAGCAGCCCAACAATCATTCATTTTGCAAAGAACTTGCACAGCTCAAATTTGAAAAAACTGATATTGTGTGCGAATCTTATAGATGAAGATGATGAGAAGGATCTTGAAAATGCGTTCAAAGATTCTGGAATAGAATGGTTGGATGTGGAGGCTGATCCAATATGTGATCATCCTTTGTCTTCTTATGATGACTATGATGGTCCCCCAATCGAAATTGATATGCATTACCTTGATCAATGTCGAAACAATCCTGAGAAAACCACACTCAATTTGGAACATTGTAAGCAAATTGTGGAGAATGGACCAAGTTTTCTATTACCAATTTTGAAAAGTTCGTACATTAAGGATCTCAATATGGCCTCCAACAATCTGAGTTGTGATCATATAAAGCTGTTTGCTTCAAGCCTGATGGAGACTAAGTTAACTCATTTGGATTTGGGCCACAACAACTTAAGATATGAAGGTATCAAGTATTTGGCTTCTGCTCTGAAAAACACTCGAATCACTCACTTGAATCTTCAATTCAACTCACTAACATGCAATACTCTGAGAAATCTTGTGTTTGCTCTGCCAGAGACAAGAATTACTGATCTCAATCTCAGTGGCAATGCTATTTGCTGCAATGCTTTTTATTTAGCTTGTGTTCTGAAAAACACTCAAATATCTGATTTAGACCTGATGTACTGTGCTACTAAAACCAATCATTTGAAACATTTCAAGGACTGTTTTCAAATTTCATCAGAATACAATAACATCAATATGAGTGGTTATAATTTGTGTTCTGTTATTCTATATAATATATCACGGAAAATCAAGGAAACAAATATCATAGATCTTGAACTTAGCTGTATTGGCATCAATAATGATGACCTTGAATATCTGTGCCATGGTTTGGTGGGCTCAAAAGTGCAATTACTCGATCTAAGTAAGAACAACATGAATTGCAAAGGTGTGCAAATTCTGTGTGGTGTGCTTGAACACACTCACATTTCTCAGTTGGATCTAGCCCAAAACAGAATATCTTGTGATGGTATCAAGCACTTGGCACAGGTTCTCCCAAGGACTAAAATTTCCAAATTAAATCTGGCTTATAATGAGATCACCTGTATTGGTGTGAAACAAATCGATTGATCTGTCTTCCAATCCTCTGGGAAATGATGGCATCCAATATCTAGCTCAACATCTTCATCTTACAAAAATTGTTGATCTCACATTAAGTAACAATGGGATAGATTGTGGAGGTGCTCAACACTTGGCTGAAGCTTTGAGACAATCTCAAATTACAAAATTGAAACTATCCAGGAACAAAATAGGATTTCATGGTTTGAAGTGCATCACTGATTGTTTGAGAGATTCTCAGCTTACTTATCTTGATGTATCCAATAATCCTCTGACAGCTGATGACATTGAATATCTAGCTAGAAACTTGGAGAACACCTCGATTCTTGGACTCGAACTTTTTGGCTTGAAGTTTTCCCGAAAGACTGCCTATCGAGTATGTGAAACAGTTGTGAGTTGTAGCAGAAAATATTCAGTCGATATTCACATGGTCTTTCTAGATGATTTTTTTGATCAACCTCCACCGAGGTGTCCAGAAGCAACTGAAGGAATATTGATTAATGATCCTTTACCCTTCGAAGATGATGATGAGTATACTGTTGAGGAATCAGTAGCTCCCAATGAGTCTGTATCTGAAGAAGATGATGAGCTTCATATACTTGATAAATATATTAATTTGTTCAGGTTCCCTGGTTACACTCTTGAAAATACTGTCACAAAAAAGAGAAATAGGATTGATCATTTGATAAAAAACGTTTGTAATGGATCACAAATCACGAAGATAATTGTAGAATATTTGACATTGAGAGATTATGAAATATTGAGTGGAGCATTTGATGGAATCAATATCAGTGAACTTAGTTTGATCAATAGCAGTAACTTGGATGACAATTTTCTCCAACTTTTTAAAAACAGTAATATAGCTGAATTTATGTTTAGTTATCAGCAATATTTTGTTGATGATTTGAATTTTCTGGCAAATTTCGCTCATTTGAAAGTTATTTCATTGAAGCTGGGAAATATAAAGAATCATCATTTGTCCAGTTTGAAGTCAGCACTTTTGAGTAGTAGTATAAGGTATCTCAACCTCAGTGACAATAAACTGGGAGATGACGAATTTGACATGCTAACACAAACTTTGACAAATTCCAGAATAATTTCATTGAATCTATGTGGTAACAACTTGGGGACAAGGAGTGTTAATTTACTAGCAGCTGTGCTTCCCAGCACCAAAATCACCTTCATTGATCTCAGCAGAAATAACCTGCGCTACTCGGAATTGGAATGTCTGACAAGAGTTGCTGAGAAGACAGATGTGTGTTGGATTGAGCTGAGTGACAACCACATTGAGAGTGCAGAACTGCCGGCAGGTGTCAGCCTATCTCCATACATAGTGCCCAGGAATGAGACTCCACATGTATTCCAAATGAGGTACGACTTCAAACGAGTAGTGGCGTTGAATGCAGTCAGTGGTGAGTTGGAATTTGTTGATCCCAGGACGGATGAAATCAGTTTCACGAGTCTCAGTTGTTATCCCAGATTGGTGAAATCCCTGATGGAAACACCAGACTCCAACATCCATTTGTATGATGTGTTCTACATGGAGACCAAACGGCACGACATTGGAGTTATGAATGCCATCAACAGGTTCATGAAAGAAATTAGCCAAAGATTCATTGAGTTCTTTGACAGGTGTATCATCGAGCTAGGGAAGCTGTTCAGTTGTGACTGGTTCATAGACCTGGTGAAGGTGTGTGATGAACTTCAATTGTTTGATTGCGTTGAACATATCCTCTTGCACAGGGCTCTGTTCTATGTTGACACTGAGCAAAACACCTTGCATCCATTCATCTATAGGATGCTCCACAAGTGTGGCATGCCTCTTTACAACGAAATCCTCGAGCCCAACAAGAGACAGCAGATTGTTGACTACTTCTCGAAGCATGCACAAATTGATGGTGCACAAGAATTGATTGACTTGTTGTCAGACAAAGTGGTGGCCTGCAAGCTAGAGGATGAGACATGTTTGAGAGATGCGAGAGAGAGTTTGAGAGAAGCATAAGTAATTTATGGTGCAAGATCCCTGATGGTCTTCCTACAGACCTTTTGGATGAATAAGTAATAGTACTTGAAGGTGTAAAATACTTGAAGCGTACTTTTTGGGTGTAAAAGTAGACTACTTTTAAGTTGCCCAAGTTTGACACGAATGTTGAGATAATTTCAACCAGCGTCCTAATGACCTTTAATGGATTTAAACAGATCTCTGGGTGGAGTAATTATAAGTTGCCCAAGTGTCAAAAAATCAGTAGAACACGAATAACAAGTACTCTACGTCAACCAGGGTCCTATTGCATGATAAAATACAATAAGCTAATTATACCAGTAGTCAGCTGGTTTTTGAAGTAGGAAATTTTTCAACAACTAGCTTTGTATTTAAAATGCATTATGCCCCAGGGATCAAGTAACTGAAATGACCACAATACATTTAAAACTGAGATTTATAAGGTATAGGATCAGGTGCAATGCAATTGTATAATATAGACTTTTGTGACTCCAACTAGTCAGAATCTTCTTCAAGCTATGAATATGATGTCAATATAACTTTCCCAGGCAGCACCTAGTGATAAGGAAAAATTTGCTTCTAAATAATATTCATTTTGTGATCTGTTTTTTGAATAATTCAATGAAGGCCATTATTTTTTTATCTGATATAAATAGAAAATGTGACATATGTAGCCTACAACAGAAAATTTCATATGAGATAAATGACAAATATAGTAGAATCCGAATGGATGCTTATTTTTGTAATTATTGTCAATTTCATTTAATGTCCAGAATAATAATTGAGATGAAGGTTCATTTTGAGATACAGCTAAAATTCATGAAAATATCCATGTACCAGTACCGTATAATAATATTATGATATAGTGTAAGACTGATTGATGATTGAGGTAATATCATAATAATTATGTTTCATTGTGAGAAAAATAATATTTTCATTAGGATGAACCTGTATGATATAGTGTAAGACTGATTGATGATTGAGGTAATAACATAACCAACCTAACCTAACCTAACCTAACCATAATTATGTTTCATTGTGAGAAAAATAATATTTTCATTAAGATGATCCTGGAATGAGTCTTGTGTGATTCAATATTCTTAATATTGAAATATATTTTTAATATCGATAGCCTAATTCAAAAGACTGAGATGTATTTTTACAAATGGAAAGTATTCAAATGATTGATTATCTTCAAACGAGAAGTATCCAATGAATATTATAAGAATAAGGAAATGTTTGATGATATCTGCAAATCTGCAATTATTAGCCTATCTATCATTTGATGTATTTCCTTAAAATTAGGTGAATTTAAATTTGTTCAATTTTTTTAATTCCACAAACTTGTAATATCGAATGTAATCAGTATTGTGGAATGATCTGATATTATGTATAATGTTCTAATATGTCTAGATATTGTGAAATTTCTAGCATTCTAATAGTATTCCTACATACATATTCCTACATACTCATTCTTAAATATACATCAGCACAATATATTATCTATTTTATAATCAGAATATTAATAATACATCCATAATATAAGTGTATTCTCTATTATTTACTCCTATGAGCAGATTAATCTTATTATGTATAAAGTGGAACTCCCCCCTACACACAGATGGATAGTCTAGTAGGGGGATTCCAAAATATGTTGTATATTGTATTTCTTATTCGTGTATTATGTTTTTTGGAAATAAACTGAATTGAACTGAATTGAATTATGTTGATCTTGACTATTAGATTAATGAAGTCCATATAAATATCTTACTTTGAATTAATTCAATCATGAAGTAATTATTATATACTTGAAGTGAATGGATTGTTCGAATTTCTACAGATTTCATTTGTGAAATTGCAAGTTCAAATAAATATATGAGAATACCTCTAGCAAAGGCAACTCTATGATGTCTGTATTTTCATATGTATCTAGAATACCATTTTATGTATAGGTTACCTTTTTCATATACTTCTTAAGATGTACCTAGTTTTTCTTAATAATTACATGAAAAGTATAAAGTTTGAAGAGAAATCATATATTATGTTAGTTTATCTGTTCAAAAAGTGTTTCGAGTTCAGTTCTTTGTTACAATATTTTCGAGTTTAAATTGATAATAATGTATTCAAATTATAGTTATAAAAATTGATGAGATAGAGCGTAAAGTTTTATTTTTCTAATGGCCAAGTTATAGTTTTCAAAATCGATTTTTAATGATTATATTTTGAATGAAAAAGACTAAGAAATTGTCAATAAAAAAACACAGATTTTGATATTTAGAAAGACCGGTTTCGGTTATATTCGGTTATTATTTGTTCATTTTGAAAAATATTAGAAGTTCTCATTCTTGTTTGTCTCAGTTCTAATTTAGAATGAAGAATCTCTCTGTAATTCAATTGTGTCATTTTTCAAATCAAATCTTTTGTTTCTCAAAAATAAACTATTCATTGTTTCTTATATTATTGGCGTTGATCAAAATTATTTCTTCCAGATCCTCATCATATTATCATACTGTGATCTCAGTTGTCAATTTATAGTCTGAGGCTATAAATATAGGCTATAATCCTGAGACTAACATCCTGTTATCTCAGAGGTATACTTAGAACCTGAGGATTGGAAAAGACCTAAAAATTGAGAATTTCCAGATGGAGCGAGAAATATTGACTACAGAAATTAAACTAAATATTGACTACCTACTTATTATATCAATGATCAAAGAGAAAGATTTCGAAAAAGGCCCGTGTACACAGGACAAGTTTAATGCATTTCTATAGTGAGGTCCATGTTATAATGGCAGTGGATGAAGATAGGAGAACAGTGTTGCCGAGTCTCTGCCTTGCCACTGCCTTCTGTAGAGGATAGCTGATACCGGTATATATCTGATATAGTTTTATATACTGATATATCTCAATACCAAAAGTTTTTTAACCAGATCACTCCCGTGTTATCGGATGGGCACGTTAAATTGTCAGTCCCGGCTGAAGTATGACAGTCGTAAGGCCCATTGACGGCTTAAATTATATATTCAGGCGGTGGGACCTTCCCGCAAGGGACTCCCCACCAACAAAAGCCATACGAATTTACTTTTTATCTGATATAGTATTATTATCTGTAGGATATCTTAAGGTGCGTACAGATTTACGCGCCGCGAACATGAGCAATTCACTTTTAATCAGCTGATGCCAAGCTTTTTATATCTGTATCTTACCGTTTCTGTAAAAATACAGATATAGTCAGCTGATTAAAAGTGAATTGCTCATGTTCGCGGCGCGTATATCTGTACGCACCTTTATGTAGGTACTGTTCATTCTTGTTTCAAATGAGGAATTATATTTTATTCGTCAAAAAAACATATTTTTAAATGATTTGATAATATATTTTCATAGTTGATATTGAATAATATATATTATAATTGAAGAGCTCCATTCCAAAACCTGCTAAGTAAAAACATAATTTTTGCTGGCGAATTGGGAAAAACTGTTGCTGAATCACTTGTATGCTCTATGCCAATGAATTCTCGCTGGAAGTTAATTCATCATTAGAATATTAATATGTATTATTTTCAAAGTTTTTACTGTATTCAATTTATCTAACCATTTTTTGTGAAAAAACTGCGCATGCGCAGAAACATGGCATGGATTGGGAAAAACAACTAGTTGACTTGACAGGTTTTGGAAAAAATTAATGTTTGAATGGTGATTACAGCTTTAAGAAGCAGGTTTTGGCAAGAAACACACTAGCAAATGATGAAGTCATATGTTAGAACATATGAACATAATTTCCTCAGTAAGAACATAACCTATTTTTTCGGACATTTCATTATTTATCAAAATTTTGGAACAGAATAGTTTTGGGCTATGCCTGTTGTTCTATCCCGATCATATTCATATGATTTGTAATTATATCAACGAATAAATAAATAATGTTTTGATGAGACCTGAAAAACGGAAATCGAAAAAAAATTGACTTAGCAGGTTTTCGAATGGAGCTCTTTAATTGATATTGTAAATAAATTATATTCCTCCATTGTTAGAAAACGATCTGACACCGTTGTGGAGTTGCAAAAGGATAGAATTATCTGCTTTGTCAAATACTGTAAAAATTATTGTTATCCATCTCACAAGTTTATAATGTCTACAGCTCTACAAGGATATACGTTCTAAGAGAAATTAATAGTATTACTACTAATTTACAACGATCTCCCGTCTACACGATGCAAAATTAGTGCAAACAAGCCAGGTTTGTACTAATATCGTTGTCGTGTAGATCGGGCATTACATTTTTCCCCGAGATATTTGAGTGTGTAAAAACTCACAAACTTTATCATAGATTTCAAATCTATACTAGCATATCTAGTCTTTCCTTCCAAATCTGATAACTATACCTCAATCTAGGTTGTGAGATATATTCAAAAGGAAAAGCCAACACTCAATGATCTTATCAGAATCAGTTTTATTCCGTCCATTCTATAAATTATACACAAAAATTATCAACATAGAATTTATAATTTTCAAGATTCAATTTAAAAATTCTTTAATAGTACAAGATTTGTGCTGTGAAACAATTATGAATTGGAATGATAGCCCCAATTTTAGCAAAGAAGGAGTCGTATGGTACAATACAATTCATTTAAAACTTGGCAGTGAGTAAAAGGTAGACTAAGATGGAAGTCTGGGCCCTTTAATGCTGTCAGTATTAAATCGTACCTACTCTAGCTGTTTTAATACATCAAAATTCAAATATTATGAATTTGAAAATAAATTTTCATGAATATTGTGAAAATTTAGCTAAAAATTTCTGAAACAATAGATGAGTTGGATAATTTTAGTTCAAATCAGAAAATCGTACCGTACCTACTCTAGCTGTTTTATACATCAAAATTCAAATATTAGAAAATAAAATATTATAAAGAATTTGAAAATTTCTGAAACAATAGATGAGTTGGATAATTTTAGTTCAAATCAGAAAATATCTACTGAATTACGACTGGTAGAGTTATTGATTGTATTATACTTATTTTCACATCAATATAACTCTGTAATATATATGAAGGCCACTCCATATCCTAGTTGAATCTTGATAAATTTGCTTACAATATTGGTTACATTATATAGAAATTTTGATTAGGTACTTTTTCAAATATATTATTAGCTTTCACTAAAATTTCCCAGAAATATGTTTCGATTAGTTACTATTATTCAGTTGGATAGAATCATGGTAATCAATTTTTCTCATCATAATTATTGAAGAAAAAAATAATCCTAAACAATTAAAATCATTTGTGATCAAAATTAATTATCATTGTAATAGAATATAACAGAGCTAATCTGATATTACACTATATAACTCATTCATCATAAACATTAGGCTAATTCAAAATAACATTGGAAAAATATTCGCACAGTTCATAATAGCTTCATACGTACGCACCAATATTAATTATAATATTATCTAACCTAACTTTTCTATTATTAACAAAAAAAGAAGAAAATAGTTATCGAATAGTTAATTAAATTATAATTAAAAATAATAGTTGAATATTCACAAACTGTATACAATTTAAATATTCATCAATTGAACACCTAGCAGCTATTCATAAATACTTTGGTTCATTGAATAGAAATAGAGATAAAATTATTAAATAAATATAGATATTTTGCTGAATAATTAATAGCTTGAATACATTGTTAAACAAGTTGTTAATTTGGAAGTACCGTATCAAAACTTTATTGAAACAGGAATAGGTAACAAAATAGTAGAAACTGCTAAATAAATTTGATGGCTACAGAGTTTTTCAATTATTTTAAAACTGTCTTATCGAAATTATTTCCTCTTTCTTCATCACATCATGAGACTATTATACTTTTTTTGTTTCTATTATGTTGGATATTAATATCTATAGGATATAACAGACAATTACAAGCACAAGCATATTATCCATTTCTGAAACACTTATTGACATGGGCTGCTTTTAAATTAATAAAACAAAATAAATCTTATAGCACCCTTTATTCTTTAAAAAACTTCAAAATAGAAAGTTTAAAGTTTTTCAAAGTATAAAGGGTGCTATAAGATTTATTTTGTTTTATTAGGCTATCCAATTCTGATAATATACAAACTCATTTTCCCGACAGCAAATGAATAATTCATTTAGCAAATGAAAAATTGGAAAAATCACAATTTATTGATATTACAAGTAGCCTAGCCCATTATTTGTATCCGATTCTCATAAATTTTCAAAATATATAGAAACGCAGCTAAGAGTTACAAATTATTGTGGAAGTACAAAAATGTATTCATTTTAAAGTGAAACCCGTTTTATTTTTCAAATAAGAATTGTAGAGAAAAACTGATTGAAGTAAGTAGGCTATGAGAAAATATTGATTGATACGAGCAGAAAGCAACATTTTGGAGTAGAATAAAATTGGAGAAATTAATAAAAATTTGTACGAAAATAAAAAAAATGCTAGAAGCGAAAAGTTTCTCATTTGCTGACCTTTTCTATAGAACAGCATAAACTAGAATAGTTTCACATAATATCTACCTAACTATATATACAATATTTATATCTCAACAAGCTCTCATGTTTTACCACTCATAATTTGATAAATTTATAATAAAAGTACACTTTTCAATAACTTAAGGTACTCAGCGATATAACTAACACTCAGCTAAATTTATAAGAACACTGGAAACAGTCAAACAACTTATAACAATTAACAGAATTGATACAAAATAAAAGTAGAATGATCTGATAAATTTGAATTCAAACTTGATACGAATATAGGTTAATTTAATTTAAATTTATAAGCCTAATCCGACCAACATTGAATTTATCCAACATCAAATCTATTTTTGTGAAAAACTGCACATTGATGAATAAATGTTAAAGAACAGCTGAAACATTTATAGATCCCATGTGATTGAATGAGAGGCTACACACCAGATGTCCCCTTTCTGCACCTCTTATTCATTTTCAAAACTTGTACATTCTTATTGGAGCTTTCAAACTCATTGAAATAGTGCAAATATTTTGGCTTGTACAATTTCAAGGTTTACCGCTGCTCTCTCCGTTTCCATTCATTTTTCAAATTTTCAAACTCTACCTTCAATGTCTTTAATGAGGTTTCCTTTAAGGTCTTCAATAAGGTCTCATAGAGATTCAAGTTTCAAAACTGTTTTGACTATTTTATGAGACCTTTAGATGTTCACACAAATAGACCCACTTGAGTTTTTGAAAGTGTTAAATTATTGAACTTCTCTAGTAGTAGTAAATCCTAATATAATTGATACATACATCAGCACTCAATTTGCTAACAATTTTCTATTGAAATAATATTTGAAATTTTAGGATTTTGTTATAGTTTTTGAAATCACAACAGTGGATAGTTGAAGTTATAAGCTGCTGGATATAATTAACTCTAGAGACTGCAGTGTTCTGAGTGTAGTATACTTGGTAAGGCATATCATTTGTAGGCCACAGCGTAGATGGACGTATGCTATCTGAAACACAAATTTAAAAACAAATGTATTTGCCCTATCAGAATCAAAATATTTTCTCATATTTACACAATAAACTAAATAGAATCACTTGACTTGTATGCGGGCTACTTCATTGAAATTATCAAAAACAATATAAAAAAATGAAGTACACTCTTATTGACCGAGCGAAGTGAGGTCTAAGATTCAAGTCGACGGTTTGGCATTACTCTTATGTTTAAATGTTTATATGTTGCGCATTTACGGCGAAACGCGGTAATAGATTTTCATGAAATTTGACAGGTATGTTCCTTTTTTAATTGCGCGTCGACGTATATACAAGGTTTTTGGAAATTTTGCATTTCAGGGAGAATATAAAAGGAAAAAGGAGCCTCCCTCATACGCCAATATTGGAGTGAAAATCAGACTATAGAATTATTCATCATAAATCAGCTGACAAGTGATGACACAGAAGTGTAGAGAAGCCTGTCTATTGCTGTATTTCCATAAGGTCTATAGTTTCAATCAGGTACTTGTGGATGATAATACTGCGTGAGGTCTACTATTCACAGAACTACTAGTATAAAATATTTTGAATTTTGTATTTTTTCTTTAAGGGCTTATCTTCTATCTTCCTCTATACATAAAAGCGAAATGGCACTCACTGACTCACTCACTCACTCGCAGAACTAAAAATCTACCGGACCAAAAACGTTCAAATTTGGTAGGAATGTTCAGTTGGCCATTTAGAGGCGCACTAAGAACGGATTTGGAAAAATTTCCAAAGATACGCCCAGAATTAGCGTTTTTCCAGCGTTATATTGCTTTTTCTCAGATTTATCGAGAACAAATGAACAGAGATCATTCAAATTTAGTACAGAAGCTGAGCTAGGGTGTAATAATGTTGTGTTAGAATGAATTTGCAATAACGTCAAAGATAAGCCGAAAATTAGCGTTTTTTCCAGCGTTTTTTTGCGCTTTCTCAGTTTTATCGAGAACAAATGAACAGAAATTGTTCAAATTTAGTACAGAAGCTAAGCTAGGGTGTAATAATGTTGTGTTAGAATGAATTTGCAATAACGTCAAAGATAAGCCGAAAATTAGCGTTTTTTCCAGCGTTTTTTTGCGCTTTCTCAGTTTTATCGAGAACAAATGAACAGAAATTGTTCAAATTTAGTACACATGCTAAGCTAGGGTGTAATAATGTTGTGTTTTAAGGAATTTGAAATAACGCCAAAGATACGCCTAATATTAGCGGTTTCTTTGCGTTTTCTCAGTTCTTTCATCAAGTAATAGACAGAAAATGTTCAAATTTGGTACAGAGGTTTAGCTAGGGTCTAAAAATTTTGTGATGAAGTGACTTTATTATTTCATCAGAGATACGCCCAAAATCAGTGTTTTTCCAACATTTTTCTCAGCTTCTCTGCATTTTCTCAGTTTGACTTTCCTTGAAATGAGAAATGCAGGCGAGCGAAGCGAGCCCGCTGATCTCATTTTTGGACGATCGGGGGTCCAGGGGGCGGAGCCCCCTTGTTAGACGGATATGGTGAGCGAAGCGAGCCTGTCGGCTAGTATCAAATATAAATTAAAATAGAAATCCAAGTATCATTATTTTATAAAATTATTTACCTACTCACAACATGTTTAGGCTATATGATGCCATTATCAAGCTTGAGTGAGTGAATACATTTTGAAAAGGGTACTCGGATTTCTATTTTTATTTATTTTAAACTATGTTTGAAATGTTTTAAAATTTAAATTGGTTAAAATAAGAGGGTACTTTATGTTTTTATATTGTTTATAATAACACAGTAAACTATTGGAATAAATAAATGAAATATTATTCCTTAATTGTGCGGTACATTTTTAGCAGTAGCAATATCCTATTATATTAAGCGAGCAATTTCTGTATGTCTGTTTAAATTTTATAATCTGGTTATTTATGTTCAACTGATCTCGAAAACGGCTCACTGATTTTCACGAAATTTGGAACATAGTAGGTTTATGATATAAAAAATCCGATTTCACTAGGTCTCATCCTTGGGAAAACTGGCTGAACGACATTAAAAAGATAATTCATCCTTGGCTGAATCAGCTGAGACTTTCGTCGTCTGTGGATAATAAAAAAGTGAGTGAGCGAGTGAGTATGTGAAAAATCAAAATATCGCATCCCCGAAATTCATAAGCTGACGTATAGCCAGCTGTAAAATATAAACACGATCATTTTAGAGAATTGTGTTCTGTTTATCAATGAATAAAAATCTGGTGTGGCGCACTCACACAACTTTCCTTGCCGTTATGAAAATTGATCACTGACGCTAGTGTTCCCGTGCATCTCAAGTCTACTATTCAAATATTTGAGCCAGCTGGTGACAGGGCAATAACGCTGGAGACACACATGAGGTCTGCTATCTCTTCATAGTGAATGATTTAATAGAATCAACAATAATTTGCAATTGAATAATCACATTTTCTCGAATTTAAAGCTTATTTTTAAATTTAGGTGAAAATGTTACTGAACATTAATTGTAGAGATTTTCATGCTCAATCTACTCCACTTGATTTTTTTTGTTTCAATTGTATCTGAAGCCTGATAATTGGGAATCTATCTGCATTGATGGGACGGAGCTCCTGAAATTTTTACAGATATGGGACTTGTGGCAGTTGATAGAGCTTATCGATGACTATTTTAGGTATGAATTTGATCAAAATCGTTGGAGCCGTTTCCGAGAAAATCACGAAAAACCCTGTTTTTGACAACATTTTCGCCATTTTAGCCGCCATCTTGAATTGCATTTGATCGAAATTGTTCGTGTCGGTTCCTTATAGTGAAAGGACCTTAAGTTCCAAATTTCAAGTCATTCCGTTAATTGGGAGATGAGATATCGTGTACACAGACGCACATACACTCATATACACACACACACACACACACACACACACACACACCACACACACACACACACACACACACACACACACACACAAATACAGACCAATACCCAAAAACCAGTTTTTTGGACTCAGGGGACCTTGAAACGTATAGAAATTTAGAAATTGGGGTACCTTAATTTTTTTCGGAAAGCAATACTTTCCTTATCTATGGTAATAGGGCAAGGAAAGTAAAAATAACGAGCGGAGCTGGGTGCCCCGATATTAATAATAAATGAGTGTCTTGGATGGCTCAGGTCTACTGAGGCCAACTTCAATTAAATCTAAAAATCAACAATTCATTTTCTAGTATTTTTGCTAAATACTAACTATAATTCTGTAGGGAGAATTATTTTTACAATTCCAATTACTAATAACACATCATGTTCAATCTACAATGATGACAGCTAAAAAAAAATTAAAAATTGGTGAACTAGAACCCCATAAATGGCGATTTTGCAATGCTTCACGGGATTGTGTCATGACCTGTATTCATAGACTTTGGGAGCTAGAAAAGGATAGCTCGCTATCTGCTTTGTAGAAATGATAAACAAGGATAGCAGCAACAATGTTGATCGAATACTGCCATTATAACGTGAACTTCACTAAAATGCTTGGACACAAACACACAAAGTCAATTCAAAATTAGTTTATTTTTGAAGAGACTTGAAAAGTTGTCAAAAATCCACTTTATTTCAATAGAGATTATTATATTTCACAGGAGCATGCTTTCGTGTGTTTAATCTATCTTATTTTTAGTTTTTTTATGATTGGTGAACTCACCATTTGTGCATTAGCAGTAGAATCGTGCAATCAAAATTGATGAAATTAGAGCGAATGATATCCTCAACTCTGCTGCTCCCGAACCGGCTGCAGCCTGGTCTTTACGTTCCGATTCTGCAATATCAGCAAAATTCAATTATTAAAAATTTGAAAAAAATATCAAGATAGGTAATGAATAGGGATAAGGCTTTAAAAAAAATGAAAAAAATCTCTATTAGGCGGAGTTAGGTAGTTCTAAATGTGTTATAGTGGGGTCCACGTTATAATGACAGTGGATAAAGATAGATAGCGATGCCGATTCTCTGCATTAATCAACTATATTTCTACACTGTCAAAAACATAATTGTCATCGTTGTGGACCTAGAAAAGGATAGTACCACCGGCTTTGTTGAATGATAGACAAGGATAGCAAAACCAAAGTTGATCAAATACTGTCATTATAACGTGGACCTCACTTTAGGAGTTAGGCTTCGTGTTATTTTGTCGAAATAATTGTTGAAAATTATAAACATTTTAGTAAAACACTACTTTTAGTAAAACCTGGTATAGCAAAGAGAAAAGATAGCATAAGAAGATATCCCATGGTGTTGTGTATCAAGTTGAGATGACACTGAACCATATTGTGCTGATACTGTATCATGCGTGGTGAAACTGTATCATGTGTGTGGTGATACTGTATCATTTTGTGGTGATACTGTATCATGTATGATGATACCATAGAGAAAAGTGAGCATAAGAAGATATCCCATGGTGTTGTGTATCAAGTTGAGATGATACTGTATCATATTGTGTAATTGAAAATGATTCTATATGTTGTTCATACACAAATACTTCTTTCACTAGATTTAATCAACTTTTTATCTTTCAAGTAATATTGTAAATATTCAATAATTCCTTTTGAGCACGTCAGTTCAAAAGTTTTATTGTGTCATTCTTTGAAGTTAGAACAATAACATCCCCCGTTACCTCCTCCCATCATCCGCTATATTCTTCAAAATCATGAAGGAATAGTTATTTGTGCAACTAGTGCGCAAAGTGACAGTTTGCTGCACCGAAAGAAACGTTTACGCCCGAGCCGTAGGCGAGGGCGGAATGGTTTCTTGAGTGCAGCAGAGGAACTTTGCGCACGTATTTCACATTAAGTTTTTCCTACAGTTAGACTACCATTGAATATGAAAAGTGGGTAATTATGGGTAAAATTGCCTGAAATCCATCAAATGTTTTTCTGTGTAATTTTATTATTGATAAAAACCTTAATTTATTGTCAAATTGAATAAAAATGTTGTCCTTGGTTATAATATCTACTTAATAATTTGCTCGTTGTGCTTCGTTGCACCTCTGCTCACTATAGCAGCCACAGCAGTCACTGTTACCAACTTCATTTTGATTTTGCTGCACTGTTGCTCCATATAACCTACTAAGTATTTTGCGTTGCCATGTTACAAATCTGGAGTGCAGAATAGTATATTTCGCACCTAGGGCCGAAAATGAGACTTTTCCGGCTCGAAATCGGTTTTCAAGTCCGAGGCCGTAGGCCGAGGACTAGAAAAGATTGAGAGCCGGAAAAACATTTTTGCCCGTGGTGCGAACGCTATTTTTCGCCACACAGAGAAATAAACAATATATATGAGAATAATTGTTTATTAAGCAGTTCCGAAAACAAAAGTGGAAGGTCATAGCTCTAGCTATTAGTATAGTTATTAGTATCTAGTTATTAAATTATAGAAAACTGAAGAATACATAATACTTGGAAACCTCACAGAATCATATTGATTTTTCCAATACATCAATAAATTTTAGTTCTATTAGGATCCTCCTCAATTTGAATCAGGCAGCCTTTTGTTTTCCCAATTCCAAAAAAAATACCTAAAATACTCGTTTCACTGTGAATTTGTGTCTGATAGTAGCCTACATTATAACTGAAGAATAAAAATTATTACTCATTTTATTGTGATCTATTCATGTTTTTCTTATGAAATTCAATAAATTATAGGCCTACAGCATGAAGACTATGTCCAATTCATTTGTACTGGTGGCAAAATTTTACATTGAAAATAATTATTTGATAAAATCCAAGTTCAATAGTAATGAAAACAAATTCCTTCAAAAAATAATTGATAATAATACGTTTCGAGGGAAAAAATTAAGAACAAAAAATGGGAAGCATCGAGGGATTTGAACCGAGGTACCATCGCTCCGTAAGCAAGCTTCTTACCGCTGCGCTACATAGACGTTGGTAAATGGTAGTCTTATAACCTGCTGATAAAAATACACACTTTGGGCTATGGAACTTCAATTAGCCTACGGTAGCATAGATGAATTTGAACATTAATATTCTGAAAAATCTAGAAGGAAAATAGAAATTTGGGCTTCCAGGTGCACGAGATTGATATTTTTAGAATCTGTGTTAAAATTTGGAGATCTAAATCATTCCCGTTTTCCGGTATGCAATCCACAAGTTGACATGTTTTGATGCGAACAAACACAACCCCACTCTCTCTTATTATATAGAAGAAGAAGATATCTTACCTCTATTTCATTCATCCAAATAAAATGATAGTATATTACTGCAGAATACTTTATTCAATTCTAGAAGCATAAACTGATTCTGTTTCATAAACTATTTGTTAAAACGTTCAGCACCATGGATATTGCCCAAGTAGTTCCAAAACTATCCACCAGGTTTTGTGATAAACGCAGTACTATGAGGTTTGAGGTTAGATTCTATTATACTCTGAAAATTGAATTTGAGTAGTTTATAATATCTTATTTGTATTTCATTCATCCAAATGAAATGATAGTATCTTATTGCAAAATACTTTATTCAATTCTAGAAGCATAAACTGATTCTGTTTCAAAAACTATTTTGTAAACCCGTTCATATCAAATCAGAATCAGCTGTTATTCAAGGTCATTTTACAGCCCTAGGGCCGTAAAGTTTTACCGGCCTGGTCGGAAAACAATCACTTTCGGCCACCATATGACGCACGTAAACCAGCTCATTACATCCAAGTGTGGCGAAAAAATTTTTCCCGCACTAGAGCGGAAAAGTGATTCTTTGCGTTCTGTAATCAGTGCAGCAATGGCCACTTTTCAAGGTAACTGTAGGAAAAGTATATTGTTATGTATAATGTATAACTCTTTCTTGAGTCATGACATCAAGAAATCCAATTTTATAATGATGATTCGATTTTTCTTTATAAATGCAACTATTTATAAACTGAGCTATTACTTCATAAAGGTTACTTTAAGACTTTTATAATAATCAATTGGAAGTGGAGTGATGTAATTTTATTTATTTTAGTCAATATTCTAGTAGTGCCCACTTCACTCTGCATTTTTCAATTTGCATGAATTCTTATTTGATTCCCATCACACTTCATCCAGGCTTTGGACAGAGAAGACAAACAATACTCCCCACAATAACAATACTTCACTATCACACCCTCTCTCACACACACATTCACTTTCTCTCTTACTAGCCACCCTTAGTACAAAGTGGCAACAGTGTTGGTAGAGACGGGTGGTGGTGTCAAATGCAAGCTTTGACCTTGAGGGACCCATTTTCGTTTGGCCAACTATAACACACGACAAAGTCAATTCAAAATTAGTTTATTTTTGAAGAAACTTGAAAAGTTGTCAAAAATCCACTTTATTTCAATAGAGATTATTATATTTCACAGGAGCATGCTTTCGTGTGTTTAATCTATCTTATTTTTAGTTTTTTTTATGATTGGTGAACTCACCATTTGTGCATTAGCAGTAGAATCGTGCAATCAAAATTGATGAAATTAGAGCGAATGATATCCTCAACTCTGCTGCTCCCGAACCGGCTGCAGCCTGGTCTTTACGTTCCGATTCTGCAATATCAGCAAAATTCAATTATTAAAAATTTGAAAAAAATATCAAGATAGGTAATGAATAGGGATAAGGCTTTAAAAAAAATGAAAAAAATCTATTAGGCGGAGTTAGTTCTAAATGTGTTATAGTGGGGTCCACGTTATAATGACAGTGGATAAAGATAGAAGAATAGCGATGCCGATTCTCTGCATTAATCAACTATATTTCTACACTGTCAAAAACATAATTGTCATCGTTGTGGACCTAGAAAAGGATAGTACCACCGGCTTTGTTGAATGATAGACAAGGATAGCAAAACCAAAGTTGATCAAATACTGTCATTATAACGTGGACCTCACTTTAGGAGTTAGGCTTCGTGTTATTTTGTCGAAATAATTGTTGAAAATTATAAACATTTTAGTAAAACACTACTTTTAGTAAAACCTGGTATAGCAAAGAGAAAAGATAGCATAAGAAGATATCCCATGGTGTTGTGTATCAAGTTGAGATGACACTGAACCATATTGTGCTGATACTGTATCATGCGTGGTGAAACTGTATCATGTGTGTGGTGATACTGTATCATTTTGTGGTGATACTGTATCATGTATGATGATACCATAGAGAAAAGTGAGCATAAGAAGATATCCCATGGTGTTGTGTATCAAGTTGAGATGATACTGTATCATATTGTGTAATTGAAAATGATTCTATATGTTGTTCATACACAAATACTTCTTTCACTAGATTTAATCAACTTTTTATCTTTCAAGTAATATTGTAAATATTCAATAATTCCTTTTTAGAACCGAGTTTTTTTTTATCATTAACCTAACCTAACCTAACCTAACCTAACCTAACTCTCTCTCCCCACACACAGATTTGTCCAAGTGGGGAAAATTCACAAGTGCTTTATATTCTTTTATTCATGCACTGTATTTGTAATAAATTTGTGAATAAAACTCAACTTGTATTTGAATTCGTTTTTTGTAAAAAAAGCCTATTCTATCATATTTTATTCATTCATACAATAAGTACATCATCAAAATGATAGGGAGAGAAAAAACAAGGTAACCTTGTGCTATTCCTCTCCCAAATTTAGATAACACATATTTCGAAATATGTTAAAGCTGGGTTTAGGCCTACATCAAATTTGTTGACAAAATGTTAAAAACTTAATCCTTATACATTCTATAAGATTGAACAAAACTTGACAGACACATCCATGAATGTTCATCATCTGTATGATAAGTTATGTTCAATCTAATAGAATCTATAAGGATTAAGTTATTAACATTTTGTTCGCAGCTTTAGTCTTGAAGTTCTTCAAATTGAACTAGAATCTTTTACAGTAGAAACATAACCTATTTTTTGGACATTTTATTAATTTATCAAAATTTGGGAATGGAATAGATTTGGGCCAAGCCTGTTGTTCCTTCCTAATCATATTTATATGATTTGTGATTATGTCCACGAATAAATGATAATGATAACAGAATTTTCAGTCCTTAAATATGTTCACGAAGTAGATTTTCGAATTAAGATGCTTTGAAACCAAAAATAGAATAGATATCATTATTTTAAAGTAGATAAGATTCACATATTGAAGAAATAATTTCGAAAAAGGAACGAAAGAAATATTCTATAGTTTTATAGACTAGCATAGGTAACCCGTGCTCCACAAGGGTCTCAATTAAGAACTTGACAAACTGAAAATTCGACCTAATGAGATCTTGAAGATTTGAAAATAGGTCCACAACTATCCTCTGTAAATTAAGAATCCATATGCAAGATTTCTAGTTAATCAGTTGAGTTTAGTTCATAAGACTTGTGATGATGCGTCACTCTTGAATTCCCTATCCCCGGTACTTGTATAAGCCAATTCTTTCCTTTATTATATTATATTTTATTCATTTATTTATTCATAGACAATAGATCCAATGCAGGTAAAAACAACAGGCATTCGCCCAAAACTGCTTATATTGAATAAGACTAAGGAATTGTCAAAAAAACACAGATTTATTGATATGGTACATTGTCAACCTTTGATAAACAGTTATATTGTAGGAAAAGGAGATGTCCCAAGGGCCGTGTTCATTTATAGAAGAATTACCAGCAAGTGTTTCCTAGCAAGAAGTTAATTTCATTAGTAATTGTTTAGCAAATCAAATAAAATCCACCATCATTTTTAAACGCAAAACTCATTGACAAACGCTTACCTAGCGGTTCTTGGGCAGAAAGCTCTTCCTTGGGTCTTTCAGGCTCAATAACTGTAAATGCAATGATAGAATGAAGAATAAATGAAAATGAAAATTAACAGAACAAAGCTGCAAGACAAAGTAATCAACCATAATGCCAAATAAATTGTTAAACAGCGGTGCAAAATTGACAGAAATGTGATTATAACTGTACAAAGTCCAGCAATAGAAGAGATCTGATTCAAAAGGTGGTTAACTTACTAAAAACATAGAGTAAATAGAGCATAAGGAGGTATCTCATGGTATAGGACATTTATGTTCCAAATTTATTGGTTTATAAATAGTTAACTTGCTAAAAACATAGAGTAAATAGAGCATAAGGAGGTATCTCATGGTAAAGGACATTCATGTTCCAAATTTGAAGCAAATTTTCGTATGATGGACAAGGATATCAACACTAATTCCAATCAATACTGTCTTTATAATTACGTGGACCTACAGGGTGTGCGACGGAGCATTGTCGTGATGGAGGATTCACGAATCGGCAATCCCCGGACGAACTCGATGAACCTGTCGATAACCGCCCTGGCTCATCGAGTTCGTCCGGGGATCGCCGATTCGTGGATCCTCCATCACGACAATGCTCCGTTGCACACCTGCCTGCTCGTCACCGAGCAGTTGGCCAAACAGTCAAGGGTAACGTTGCCACATCCTCCTTACAGCCCGGATATGGCACCACCGGACTCCTTTTTGTTCCCCAAGATCAAGAGACAACTTAAGGGGACGCGGTTCGGGACTCTGGAAAACGTTCAACGTGCTACGACGAGGGCTCTAGACAGCATAGAGGTTGCCGACTTCTAGGGAGCGTTCAGGGATTAAAAAATCCGGTGACAGCGTGTCATCGACTCCAATGGGGACTACTTTGAAGATCTCTGATGAAAATTGTACTTATTTTGCCAATAAAAAATTTCCTGAGGTCAGTCCGATTACTTATTATACAGACCTTGCCTGTATATAGGCCTAGTGATTGAATTATATGGAGGTATATATGTTGTTCCATCTTTCTCATTTTGTAACTACCATTTAGAACTAAGTGGGATTTATTGCTGGACCCTGTAATTTAAATTAGAAATTTTTAACAAGAAATGAAATAAATGTGAGATATGAGCAAAATTCATAATTTATTATTTTTCAATTGAGAAGTGCTGGATAGAGATGCTTCAATGTGAAAGATATCATTCAACCATAGAAATTTTTGAATTTTCTGTTAATATTGTCTTGAAAATTTCCCCATGCAATACCGTAGTGTATTGTTCTTGTAACATCCCGGCGTTTGAGTAGACTTGTGAACTATTTTTCAAATAGTTATTGTAATTAGTTTGAAACTTAACGAGTTTGTAACTCAATCATTCCTAGTTTGTAACTTGGCTAGTTTTACTGACTAAAGCTGCGTTTACACCAAAGTTATTAACAAAATGTTAATAACTCAATCCTTATTGAATATAACTTATCATCAATTTCCCTTCAATCTAATAGAATCTATAAGGATTAAATTATTAACATTTTGTTAATAACTTTGGTGTAAACGCAGCTTTACAAGCCTGTTAACTTAATAGACAGACCTTTAAGGTGGTGAAGAAAAAGGGAACAAATGTGAGAAGAATTAACAGAAAAGTTATACAGGATGTAGAGATACAAATTGAATAAATTTGATTGTGATTGCAAATAACTATGAATGAAATAATAGCGACAAGTAGCCTGCTGACTTCCACTGACGGAATGTGGATTGTTATAAATCTGAATGAACAAAGTATTTGATTATTAATCTATGAATGGATTTCAATCGTATGAATGAAGTTGTATTCGATTGTCATTTTTGTCAATGATAATAAATTAGAGGGTGATTCCTGATAACCATGGTAAATAGAAGAATTTTCATCTAAATACCGTGCTGATAACTATGAATGGAATATTTGTAATATGTCTATGTTGAATCTATGAATATTTTTGTAATATTTCCATATTTATGCTCTTTTATTTCAATTTACTACAGAATGAATTGATTGATATTCTAATTATACCTATTATTTCTCTGTAGATGGATAGGCACTTATCGTTCTTTTTCAACAAATGGGTGGAATTTATAATGGCAAATAATACAAAAATCCTTGTTTTGTAGGTATATGCGAGCTTGCACTCAATCATCTTCATTACATACTTAAATTTCTAAATCTTTCTTCTTCACAACTCCTTCTCCTACTAGATCTTCACCTACGGTATATCAAGTTATAAATTAAATAATCTTACTTATTATAACACTTTGGATTTGACTCCTATTAGCGGACAAAGTCCAGTAACACATTGTACTTTTTGTGAGTAGTATCATAGAGAAACAATAGCATAAGTAGATGTCCCAAGGGCCGTGTTTATTGATAGAAGAATTACCAGCAAGTGTTTCCTAGCAAGAAGTTAATTTCATTAGTAATTGTTTAGCAAATCAAATAAAATTCACCATCATTTTTAAACGCAAAACTCATTGACAAACGCTTACCTAGCGGTTCTTGGGCAGAAAGCTCTTCCTTGGGTCTTTCAGGCTCAATAACTGTAAATGCAATGATAGAATGAAGCATAAATGAAAATGAAAATTAACAGAACAAAGCTGCAAGACAAAGTAATCAACCATAATGCCAAATAAATTGTTAAACAGCGGTGCAAAATTGACAGAAATGTGATTATCACTGTACAAAGTCCAGCAATAGAAGAGATCTGATTCAAAAGGTGGTTAACTTACTAAAAACATAGAGTAAATAGAGCATAAGGAGGTATCCCATGGTAAAGGACATTCATGTTCCAAATTTGAAGCAAATTTTCATATGATGGACAAGGATATCAACACTAATTCCAATCAATACTGTCTTTATAATTACGTGGATCTACAGGGTGTGCGACGGAGCATTGTCGTGATGGAGGATCCACGAATCGGCAATCCCCTGACGAACTCGATGAACCCGTCGATAACCGCCCTGGCTCATCGAGTTCGTCCGGGGATTGCCGATTCGTGGATCCTCCATCACGACAATGCTCCGTCGCACACCTGCCTGCTTGTCACCGAGCAGTTGGCCAAACAGTCAAGGGTAACGTTGCCACATCCTCTTTACAGCCCGGATATGGCACCACCGGACTTCTTTTTGTTCCCCAAGATCAAGAGACAACTTAAGGGGACGCGGTTCGGGACTCTGGAAAACGTTCAACGTGCTACGACGAGGGCTCTAGACAGCATAGAGGTTGCCGACTTCTAGGGAGCGTTCAGGGATAAAAAATCCGGTGACAGCGTGTCATCGACTCCAATGGGGACTATTTTGAAGATCTCTGATGAAAAATTGTACATATTTTGCCAATAAAAAAATTTCCTGAGGTCTGTCCGGTTACTTATTATACAGACCTTGCCTGTATATAGGCCTAGTGATTGAAATATATGGAGGTATATGTTGTTCCATCTTTCTCATTTTGTAACTACAACTTAGAACTAAGTGGGATTTATTTGCTGGACCCTGTAATTTAAATTAGAAATTTTTAACAAGAAATGAAATAAATGTGAGATATGAGCAAAATTCATAATTTATTATTTTTCAATTGAGAAGTGCTGGATAGAGGTGCTTCAATGTGAAAGATATCATTCAACCATAGACATTTTTGAATTTTCTGTTAATATTGTCTTGAAAATTTCCCCATGCAATACCGTAGTGTATTGTTCTTGTAACATGCCGGCGTTTGAGCAGACTAACTTGTGAACTAGTTTTCAAATAGTTATTGTAATTAGTTTGAAACTTAACAAGTTTGTAACTCAATCATTCCTAGTTTGTAACTTGGCTAGTTTGACTGACTAAAGCTGCGTTTACACCAAAGTTATTAACAAAATGTTAATAACTCAATATTTATTGAATATAACTTATCATCAAGTTCCTTTCAATCTAATAGAATCTATAAGGATTAAATTATTAACATTTTGTTAATAACTTTGGTGTCAAGGCAGCTTTACAAGCCTGTTAACTTAATAGACAGACCTTTAAGGTGGTGAAGAAAAAGAGAACAAATGTGAGAAGAATTAACAGAAAAGTTATACAGGATGTAGAGATACAAATTAAATAAATTTGATTGTGATTGCAAATAACTATGAATGAAATAATAGCTACAAGTAGCCTGCTGACTTCTACTGACGGAATGTGGATTGTTAATAATCTGAATGAACAAAGTATTTGATTATTAATCTATGAATGGATTTCAATCGTATGAATGAAGTTGTATTCGATTGTCATTTTTGTCAATGATAATAAATTAGAGGGTGATTCCTGATAACCATGGTAAATAGAAGAATTTTCATCTAAATACCGTGCTGATAACTATGAATGGAATATTTGTAATATGTCTATGTTGAATCTATGAATATTTTTGTAATATTTCCATATTTATGCTCTTTTATTTCAATTTACTACAGGATGAATTGATTGGTATTCTAATTATACCTATTATTTCTCTGTAGATGGATAGGCACTTATCGTTCTTTTTCAACAAATGGGTGGAATTTATAATGGCAAATAATACAAAAATCCTTGTTTTGTATGTATCATCTCAATCATCAATCATTTTCATTACATACGTTCTTTTTCTACAAATGGGTGGAATTCATAATGACAAATGATACAAAAATCCTTGTTTTGTATGTATATGCGAGCTTGCACTCTATCATCTTCATTACATACTTAAATTTCTAAATCTTTCTTCTTCCCAACTCCTTCTCCTACTAAATCTTCACCTACGGTATATCAAGTTATAAATTAAATAATCTTACTTATAACACTTTGGATTTGACTCCTATTAGCGGACAAAGTCCAGTAACACACTGTACTTTTTGTGAGTAGTATCATAGAGAAACAATAGCATAAGTACATATCCCATGGTATAGGGCGTTTATGTCGCAACTTTTTCTGTTATCCCAAGCTGATAGTCCACGTAGCTCTTTCCTGTGAAGCTTTATGACGCTGGTAGTCTCTCATATTGTGCCGTTCATACACTCTTACCCGGTCGAAACAGTGAAAATCGACAGTAATCGGCTTGAGATAACAGTAAAAGTTGCGACATAAACGCCCTATACCAAGGGATATCTACTTATGCTATTTTTGTTTCTCTATGGTATTAATGAATGAGTTCTGACCTATTTAGTTGCTGTTTATCAATGAAATTAATGTATGTTAGCTTGTTAATTATATGAATGAAATAGTGGCGGTAAGTAGGCTACTGACTTGCACTGAAGGAATGTGGGTCGGACAGTGGCGACCAGCCGTAGCCATTTTTCGCCCTAAGTTGCGCCTGGTATGTGTGTGCCTCCTGCAGTCCACTCAACACATGTCGCACCGTGTATACGCCTCTTGGTGACTCGTGCTGCTCCAGTTGTGGGATGGCTGTTTTCCATTCTGAGGCCTGATCACAAAACAAGATTTATCAAAATTTGAATTAACACTGAATAACCACTGATTGTTAATAGTAATTAGGTACCTATTTAAAATTATAAAGATTATTTCTTCAATATGTGAATACATTCGAACCTCTCTATAACGAACCTCCATTAAACGAAATCCTCTACACAACGAATTTTTACCTGGTCCTATGACATTTTAGAGTTTTGGCTGCTTATTTACCTCTATTTAACGAATTTCGGACCTCTCAACAACAAAGTTTTCTCTTCACTTCAACATACAAAATGTGGTGTTTACAGGAACCAGACAGTCATTTTCAAGGAGTTGTTTAGTTTCAGCAGAAAGGTCAATAGAGTAAAAATAATGGCAATTCAGGTAGGAAGAAGATAGAGTGGTAGACAGTCAATACAGATTGAAACACATGAGGGTGGTAGACAGTCAATACAGGTTGAAACACATGTCGGAAATTGAATGCAAGTTACTGGAAATGTATAATTCCAAGAATTCATTCGTAGAGCAGACAGGTAAAGCAGACTGGACTTTCTCATCCTTGCTTCTGTCACACATTTCAATTGTTAGAACTTGCCATTTATGAATGAAGGAACGGGAATGCCGGATCTCTCCATCCTCCCATCATTTGCTGTTGTCATACATTTCAATTTTGTAAAATGTGTGACATTTCACAAAATGTCACTATCTATACGTTTTCGATGTTATGTTTTATGTACAATATTCATTCAATTACTGCCCGAGATATATTATAAGACCAATAAGAATATGCCAGTTTTCTTGACAGAACAACCTCTCGATAAAGAATACCTCTCTACAGCGATTTTTTTTCTCGGGATAATCGACTTCGTTATACAGAGGTTCTATTGTATTTCCTATTTTAGTGATAATAATGTGAAATATTTCTTCCTTGTTTGGTTTTGAAGCATCTGAATTCAAAAATCTACTTTATGAAAATTTTAAGACTGAAAATTTTATGAGAAGTGAACAATTACAAGACTTACGGACTATGTGTAACTTATCTGAATTTGGGAGAGGAATAGCACAAGGTTACCTCATTTTTCTCTCCCTATCATTTTGATGATGTATTCATTGTATCAATGAATTAGGTATGAATAAATTTGAATTTTTGAAGTTGTAGTTTATTTTCGGTACACTTTTCTTTATTTAAATTAAATAATCTTTTTCAATATAGTTGTTGAGATCATTATAAGAGTGAGAAAAAGTGGCAATTGAAATATTTTTAAGTTATCTAATAAGCGAGTTATGGGTCGTTGAAGTGGTAACTCCGTTTTCTTTCCAGATCATGAACGGTTTCGACATTATTAACAGAAATTATCTTAAAAATTAAAAAAATGTGTCTTTCCAAATTAAAACATTTTATTCCCTATATCGTTCATAAACTAGTAGTTCTGTGAACAGTAGACCTTACGCAGTATTCTCATCCACAAGTACCTGATGTCAAATGTTTTAAATGTTAACAAAATCAGTTCACGTTTGAATTTGTATTCCATAATTTATGTTAATTTAAACAATGAATAGAATATATTTCTATTCCAGAATTAATATAATATTCATCCAGTTCCGTGATAATCTTTCCATCTAATGAAAATTAATTTTTTTCAGTCAAAAATATTACAATTTCTTCAGCATTATTTAGTTCATTTGATTATTTTTAATCACCTATTAAATCAGTTTTTTCGAATGTGAGAATATTTATATTGATGGACAAGCATAATAATACCATGACTGCAAAACAAAATATTGAAACCAAAGACCTTAAAGCTGCGATTAGACCAAATTTATTAACAAAATGTTAATAACTCAATCGCTATAGATTATATTAGAATGAACATAACTTATCATACACATCATGATGAACATGTGTGTTTGTCAACTTGCGTTCAATATCTAATAGAATCTATAAGGATTAGGTTATAAACATTTTGTTAATAACTTTGGTGTAAACCCAGCTCAAAGATGCATACCTCTTCAAGGTCTTTGATTGAAACTATAGACCTTATACAAATACAGTAATAGACTGGCTTCTCCACACATCTGTGTAATCACTTGTCAGCTGATTTATGATGAATAATAAATTCTATAGTCTGATTTTTACTCTAATATTGGCGTATGAAGGAGGCTCCTTTTTCCTTTTATATTATCCTTGAAATGCAAAATTTCCAAGAACCTTGTATATACGTCGACGCGCAATTTAGAAAGGAACATACCTGTCAAATTTCATGAAAATCTATTACCGCGTTTCGCCGTAAATGCGCAACATTTAAACATATTAACATTTAAACGTTAAGAGAAATGCCAAACCGTCGACTTGAATCTTATACCTCACTTCGTTCGGTCAATTAAAAAGTATCATTTCTTGTAAATTCGATAAGTTGTTTATTTTGGCATAAATCGCGAAAAAACGCATATTAGAACAAAGCCAATGATATACTGAATGTATTAAATAAACTGCAATGGAAAATTTGAAACCGTTTATGATCTGATGGAAAGAGAACGGAGTTAGCACTTCCAACAACCCATAACTCGCTTATTAGGCCACTTAAAAATTTCTTATAATGATCTTAACAATAATTATATTGAAAAGATTATCCAATTTAAATAAAAAAGTGTACCGAAAAGCCTCAACTCTGATGCCTGACACAGAATTTAAAAAAAAATATATATAGGAGAAAATTCAGTACCTCTACAACCATGGAGAAAGGATATCAAAATATGATATCCCATATGGTGTTGTGTATCAAGTTGAAATGATACTGTACCATATTATGTTGATACTGTATCGTGTGTGGTGATACTGTATCATATTGTGTTGATATTGTATCATGTGTGGTGATACAGAAAGACTTGAATTTCAATGTACATAATGACACATCAAGTTGAGATGATACTGTACCATACTGTGTTGATACTGTATCGTGTGTGGTGATACTGTATCATATTGTGTTGATACTGTATCATGTGATACTAAAAGACTTGAATTTCAATGTACATAATGACACATCAAGTTGAGATGATACTGTACCATACTGTGTTGATACTGTATCGTGTGTGGTGATACTGTATCATATTGTGTTGATACTGTATCATGTGTAGTGATACTAAAAGACTTGAATACTTCAATGTACATAATGAAACAAATACGAGTAATTTTGAAGTGGACCTCCATAGCATATATCAGTAACAGTGACTAATATATATCATAAACATTCACCAGTTCACTGAGAGTATTCTTCCCATTATTTCTAATGGGAGTTTTCACATTGGACGGTGACGGCTGAGTGTGAATAGTCCCATTATATTATTACATTATATTATATTATTATTATATACATTATATACATTATTATTACATTACATTATATTATTATTATATTATTAGAATATTTTCACTGAACCGGTCACTGTGTATGTGAGGTCCACGTTATAATGGCAGTGTATGATTAGCAATTGTATTTTGTATCCTTGTCTATCATCCAACAAAGCGGATAGCGCTATCTTTTTCTCGCTTTGCTATGTTGCCACATCGGCTTTTAACGAAGAAGAATTAATAATTAATTAACAAAATATTTCATCCTAATTATGAAATTATTGAAAAAGATCATTTCTTGCTTAATAAAATAGAATTGATTATTTTGAACGAGAATGAACCGTTAATATTACATCAATGAAACCTGTATCAGCTACCGTCTATAGAAGGCATGGACAAGACAGAGGATCGGCAACGTTTTCTCCTATCTTTCTCCATTGCCATCATAACGTGGACCTCACTATAGGAGTCCACTCTTATTCAATAGTTGTTGTTTTTTCATAGTTTTACTTTTTTTCAAAAATGTTATAGTTTCAAAATTATAATTCAATGAAGTTGATTTCAAGAGTAAAGCCACACGAGGCGCTTTTCAGTCGGCAAGACAGGACAAGAAGCTCTCCAAATTAGCTGGACAGGAAGCTTTTCTTATTCCCTTTCCTCTCCTCTCCTTTCCTTTCCTTTTGGTAGAGAGTTAGTGGGGAGGATATTTTAAATATTCTTTCCGAAGAAAGGACATTGATATGTCCAAAGCTCCGCCAATTTATGTAGATGCATAACAATATAATTATTATCTATAGTTATTATATTACAAATTGCTTTTTCATATCATATACAGTTCAATGATTATTTTCTTAGTCTATATTATGTAAATTCATCTATAATTTTGCTGTATTGTAAGCTATTGTATATAAGTGTGTAAGCCAGTATATATTTTAATCTACATAAATAAAGTACTCAATCAATCAATCAATCAATTCCTTCCCTTTCCTCTCATTTCTTTTCCTTTCCTTTCCTTTCCTTTCATTCCCTTTCCTTTCATTCCCTTTCCTTTCCTTTCCTTTCCTTTCCTTTCCTTTCATTTCGTTTCCTTTCATTTCCTTTCCTTATTTCATTCTCTTCATCAATGTCCAGTGTGGAGTAGCCATCAGAGAAGAGTGGCTCTCTTGATACGCCAACTCAATCAGCCAATCTGACAGCTTACTGCCGACTAGAAGAACGCCTCGTGTGGCTTGGCCCTGGAAGTTAGTGACTTACATCCTGCATTCTGTAGAGTAGTTCGTATTCGGAGATATGATTGATGCTCTCCACTTTCCATTTCAATTCGGGACTCTTGTTGTCAGTTGACGATGAATTCACACTCTGGAAGATCGGTTTGCTTGGTCGACCTGGATACAAAATACAAAAATGTATTCAATTTATTCATTCATACAAAAATACACAAATCATTGGAATGATTAAATAATACATGAATAGTTGAAATGATTCAAAGATCGGCTTGCCTGGTCGACCTGGATACAAAATACAAAAATGTATTCAATTTATTCATTCATCCTAAAATACACGAATAATTGGAATGATTCAATAAATATATCATGATTCAATCAAAAACATCTAATAATTTTTAAAAACATCTAATTTAATAGCCTGCATCATTGTAGAAATCAATCTGAAAAAACATACCAATTCAATCTAATATACGGAAGTTTAGAATATTTCAAAAAATCCAAAACCGCTCCACATGAGAGTAGGCCTACTAGTTTTTAATAACTAATATACAAAAATTAGACTGTAGTGTCGTCAAAAATAATTCAAAATAAAACATATTAGAAATTATTCAATTATTCATTTAATAATACACAAATAATCTAGTTTTCATGCTAAAACTTCTCACAGTAGCTCATTATTCTACAGTTTCGAGTGATTAGTCAATTAATCATCAATTCTATTAATAATTCATTAATAATCAATCACCTTCCGGAAGTCGCGCCCTACTCAATCACACCAGCAGTCGCGTGTTGTATTTTGTACAACATCCAATTTTCCAAATATTATATATTCTGTTTACTGTCAAAACATATTAATTAATCATTGTATAATCACTTTTTCCATCTTCTTGGATTATTTTACGCCTATGAACATTTGGATGATTACCAATTCATAGCCCAATAAGGTAAATTAAGCAAAGCCATCAATTCTGTGTTATTGGTTCGTTTACAGACCCCGTATACAGTCTCTCCCTATCTTATGCACAGTGCGACTAATGCACTGTCGCGACTAAATGGCACCTAAAGACTGAACCATTGCCCGGTTGATACTGCAACTCAGTGGAGTGATGGGGGAAAGTTTTGGAATGCATAGGTGACTCATTCTCTGTGACACCACCCCATTCAATAGTTTTGTACAGCAAAAAAGCTGACACTGTTGTACTTTTTACAACAGCGCGACTGCCGGAAGGTTAAGCCCAGAAACTTAACTGACTCGGTACGCTTTTTTGGGATATCTCTAAGACTTGGGGATAGAAACTGTATCATATTATCCTCATTTAACAGGAGATCATTTGCTCTGAACCATCTAGAGACTTGAGCCATCGTGTCTTCTGTCATTGTATTTAGAGCTTCCACATTTGGATGAGCGGAAAGTGGTGTTGTTTGTATTTAACGAGGTATCTGCCGGTTGCACAACAGCCGGTTGAATTTTAACAGTGATTAATTCCACGAGAACCAATCAGAGAAGCCGTCAAAAACGCCTTCTCTGATTGGTTTTCGAGAAATTAATAACGGTTAAAATTTGACCGGCTGTTGTGCAACCGGGTCTATGAGTTGCAAGTGCCTGAGGTAGATCATTAATCATTGAAAAAAATAAAAGAGGTCCCAGTATTGAACCCTGAGAGACACCATACTCAACTGTTACAAGGTCTGATTTTTTGCTCCCAAATTTTACCACTTGTTGAGGTTTACTGAGTTAGGATTTAAAAAGGTCTATAGTGAGGTGCACGTTATAATGACAGTGGAGAACGTTGCCGATCCTCTGTCTTGTCAATGCCTTCTATAGACGGTAGCTGATTATTGATGCAATTTTAACGGTTCATTCTCGTTCAAAATAATCAATTCTATTTTATCATTATATTTTTAAATAATTTCATAAAGAATTTTCAAGATTAAGATGAAATATTTGTTGATTATTAATTATACATTGTTAAAACATTGATTATTAATTATACATTTGACAGTGGTCCAAAACAGAGTTGACCTGAATGTTTGTCGATATCAATTCAATTACAGAGTTAATAGATTAATGAATGTTGTGCCTAGTAGAATTATAAAAATAAGCTGTAAGGAACATAACTCTAAGGAAGTGAATAATTGGATAAAAACAAATGATCTTATTGTATGGTGATCTGAGTTTGTCAGGTACCTATTTCTTGTCTACCGATTTTTTAAGAGTTGTGGAGGATTTCCGTTGTGTTTCTGTATTGAACTTACTTAATTTTCAAAACTCATTATTTCATTTTGTAGTTTGTGTATTTCTGTCTGTCTGAAGTGTTCTCATAACTATGTCTTATTCTATTTGTAGGAATACTTAATAATGTAGAAAAATATAGTAATATATATATATATATATATATATATATATATATATATATATATATAATATAAGTGAATATATAAATGCTGAAATATATTTCACATAAGAAAAATAATCAAAATAGTTATGCATTGTTTTTGCTCAGAATAGTTCGCCTTCTTGCTGCTTTGTTGTGATCAGAATTTATATAGACTCCTTCCTGCGCTCAGGTTTTTACCTTTGCAGGGAGATATTTCTTCATAGACTAATGTAATATTTCTGTTTCTGTGAATGTATTTTTTTGAGGAAATAAAGAATTTTTTGAGGAAATTTTGAGGAAAAGATGATCTGGCAACAGAGAAATGCGAGAGAGAGATAACACTATCCGCTTTGTTGAATGATAAACTAGGATAGCAATACCATCATTAATCAAACACTGCCATTATAACGTGAACCTCACTATAGACTTTTCCCCTTTACACACCATAAAAAGCCAGTTTATCCAATAGAATTCCATGCTCCACCAATCAATTTTCAATATCGGGACACCGAGCTTCGCTCGTTATTTTTATTTATTGATAAACAGAACACAATTCTTTAAAATGCTCGTGTTAATATTTTACAGCTGGCTATAGGCCTACGTCAGCTTATGAATTTCGGGGATGAGATATTTTGATTTTCTACAGACGCAGTTTTTTATTATCCACAGACGACGAAAGTCTCAGCTGTTTTTCCAAGGATGAATCATCCTTTTAATGTCGTTCAGCGAGTTTTCCCAGGGATGAGACCTAGTGCAATCGAATTTTTATATCATAAACCTACTATGTTCCAAATTTCGTGAAAACCGTTAGAGCCGTTTTCGAGATCCGTTGGACATAAATAACCAAATATAAAAATATATACAAATATACAAAAATTGCTCGTTTGTTATAATAGGATATTGTTAAAAAACACTTATTGACATGGGCTGCTTTTAAATTAATAAAACAAAATAAATCTTATAGCACCCTTTATTCTTTATATTTTAAAGTTTTTTAAAGAATAAAGGGTGTTGTAAGATTTATTTTGTTTTATTTTTAACAATAAAAAATAAAAATATAACGATATCCTAATAAAACAAAATAAATCTTATAGCACCCTTTATTCTTTATATTTTAACGTTTTTTAAAGAATAAAGGGTGCTGTAAGATTTATTTTGTTTTATTAGGATATCGTTATATTTTTATTTTTTTATTGTTAAAATTGATGTTGAATACCTGAGACTTCGATAGTTTTCATGGTGGTTCCGAGGCTGTTTGTGGCGGCGCACTTGTATGTGCCAAAGTCGGACGCCTTCACGGCCTGCAGTCGGAGAGAGTGTTTGCGCTTGTCGTTCTGTTGGTGCACCTGTTCGTCGTTGTCCAACTTTGTCGACTCTTTGTACCATTCAACCTGTCACCAAAATAAATGAATAGATATGATTTGAATGATAAGTTATACTACAAGCTGAATAAATGAAAGGAGAAATAAATAAAGGTACATTTTATCATGAAAATGGTAAAAGTAGGTCACAACTAGTAGTTTAATGTTTCTAGAATGTTTTAATACAAAAGGGTAGGCTACTACAAGTTTTATATTGCTTTTATTAATTTGAGTAAAGTACCCCATATAAGTAAAGTGTTTTCATGAAATTAGAGATATAAATGAAAATAGAAATCTATAGCTGGGTTTACACCAAAGTTATCAACAAAATGTTAATACCTTAATTCTTATAGATTCTATCAGATTGAACGGAACTTGACAAACACATATGTTAATCATGTGTATGATAAGTTATGTTCAATCTAAAGGTACGTACAGATTTACGCGCCGCGAACATGAGCAATTCACTTTTAATCAGCTGACTATAGTTTGTGTAAAATAAGTTGAGACTTGGCCCTCCATCCGTAGAAATTACAGGGTTGCCGAATCGTGTAAAATTGCAACTTTTTCAAATTTCCAATTCAATGTCAGAATTGGATGTATAATATCATCACCGATATCCTAGTAGTAAGTACTAAAAAAGCTTCAGGGTTGAAGGATTAAAAGGAAATTAAACTTTTATGATAAAATTGGAAACATCGTGAAGATTTGTTCTTCTTTTGAATATCACTTCTTTCAGAATCATGGGGCGTCGTAATGCGTGATAATTTTATCTATAATTAACGGGGAGAATGTCTCCTTATTTCTATTGGTGTCTGGAACATTTTTTTCCGACCTATAGTTATTTTTTAATTATTGATTATGTTCGTCAATGTCGAGACATTTCGTGCAGAAAACATGAAATTACCGACATGCTGGAAACTTTTTTGTCTCGAAAAATAAGTGGGTGGTGGAAGCGAGAGAGATTCTCAGAAATAATTTTTCCAATTGTCAAAATTAGTCGGAAGATTGTATTTTGGTCTTCAAGGAATTTTAAAGTTAGAAGAGCGGCTGCATGTTAGGCATTGTGTACTAAATTGTATGCTAAAGGCTGACAATTTAGAAGATATTTGACTGTATTTTTACAGAAACGGTAAGATACAGATATAAAAAGCTTGGCATCAGCTGATTAAAAGTGAATTGCTCATGTTCGCGGCGCGTAAATCTGTACGCACCTTTAGATTGAACATAACTTATCATACACATGATGAACATTTATGTGTTTGTCAAGTTCCGTTGGATCTAATAGATTCTATAAGGATTAAGTTTTATTAACACTTTGTTATTAACTTTGGTGTAAACACAGCTTAAGTACTTTTTTTAAAATTGTTTACTAACAAGATGTTTCAGCTATATGATGCCATCATCAAGTGATTGGAAAATAAATAAAATGAAATTAAATAAATACTATTGCAAGCTTTCTATTTTTGATATATGATATGTTGGTACATTCATATGATTTGAATTAGAACTGTAAATTTTGGATTCAAATTTGCATGATTCCATCAAAAATATGGTTATTAATGTTCAATTGATGAATTAAATTTATTATTTTATCTCTGTTTAATTTTTCAAACGAAGCGGGAGAGAGGAGAGATATATTATGGTTTATTTCAAGACTTCCATAGTGAACTCACATTATATGATGTCAAAACTGGAGTCCGATTGATTTTTGGACGTACGATTCTTTGCCGTCCTTATGAATTCTATAAGATTAAACGGAACTTGACAAACATAATCTATTCTTTAATCTGATAGAATTTATAAGTCCGGCAAAAAGTCAAACGTCCAAAAATTTATTGAAAAAAATGTTTGGCTATCCCATATTTTATATTTTATTGCCATCTTTATTGCAATCTCTATATTAAACAGTTTACTATAGGCCTATCGGAAATATTAATTATTGGAAGATTGAGCGGTAGACTAATTAATTAATTGCCTGAAAAAATGTTTAGTTTTTAGTTCTCGGTAGTTTATTACTTTCCTTGCCCTATTACCATAGGTAAGGAAAGTATTGCTTTCCGAAAAAAATTAAGGTACCCCAATTTCTAAATTTCTATACGTTTCAAGGTCCCCTGAGTCCAAAAAACTGGTTTTTGGGTATTGGTCTGTATGTTTGTGTGTGTGTGTGTGTGTGTGTGTGTGTGTTTGTATGAGTGTATGTGCGTCTGTGTACACGATATCTCATCTCACAATTAACGGAATGACTTGAAATTTGGAACTTAAAGTCCTTCCACTATAAGGATCCGACACGAATAATTTCGATCAAATGCAATTCAAGATGGCGGCTAAAACGGCGAAAACGTTGTCAAAAACAGGGTTTTTCGTGATTTTCTCGGAAACGGCTCCAACGATTTTGATCAAATTCATACCTAAAATAGTCATCGATAAGCTCTATCAACTGCCACAAGTCCCATATCTGTAAAAATTTCAGGAGCTCCGCCCCATCAATGCAGATAGATTCCCAATTATCAGGCTTCAGATACAATTGGAACAAAAAAGATCAAGTGGAGTAGATTGAGCATGAAAATCTCTACAATTAATGTTCAGTAACATTTTCACCTAAAATTGAAAATTATCTTTAAATTCGAGAAAATGTGATTATTCAATTGCAAATTATTGTTGATTCTATTAAATCATTCACTATGAAGAGATAGCAGACTTCATGTGTGTCTCCAGCGTTATTGCCCTGTCACCAGCTGGCTCAAATCTTTGGATAGTAGACTTGAGATGCGCGGGAACACTAGCGTCAGGTGATCAATTTTCATAACGGCAAGGAAAGTTGTGTGAGTGCGCCACACCAGATTTTTTTATTTTATTCTCTTGTAAGAGGTGTTGATTTATTAACCTTGATTTGTTGCATTGTTAAATTCTGGCAATAAAGAATTGAACTGCTACCTATTCATTTATTGAAGCATTTTAAACATTTTTCACAGATTCTTATTATAATACAGACCTCAGCTTTCGGCTCACTGTGCACAATGCAAAGAAGTTCAGCATCGTATCCTTCGTCAATATTCACAAAGTCTTTCACAGCCTCAACCTCTGGCTTAACTGGAAAATAATTTGAACTATGTTTATTAGGTATTGATGCTATTTCAACGTGGATTGAGTTGTCAAATAATAGATATTTACAGAACAGTATCAGATAAAATTATCATTCAAATATATTTCAGACATATACTTGTCTCGAAAAGTCATCATAGATATCTTAAGGTGTGAAAATGAATTCTTTCAATAGCTGTGGAGATGACATATAGTGGTAGTTATCTATCTTATTATAATAGAGATTCAGACATAGGCTTGTCTCAAAATATCGTCATAGATATCTTACAGGTGTGAAAATGAATTCTTTCAATAGCTGTGGAGATGACATATAGTGGTAGTTATCTATCTTATTATAATAGATATTCAGACATAGGCTTGTCTCAAAATATCTTCATAGATATCTCACAGGTGTGAAAATGAATTCTTTCAATATCTTTGATTAATGTTCAAGTTTTATTAAAGAGAAGTTCAATTTAAACAGTATAATTTTCATTTAATTTTCAGCATTGTCAGTTCATTACATGAATTTTGATAATGTGGTAGTTGGCTCACCCATCTTATTGAAACATCCAGTATATTGATCTATAGTGAGGTCCACAATGACATTGCAAAGGCATTGCTATCCTTGTCTATCATTTAACAAAGCGGATAGCGCTATCTCTTTTTCGCTTTGCTCTGTTGCCAGATCGTCTTTTAACAATGAAGAATTAATAAACAATTGACAAAATATTCCATCTTGATTATTAAAATTCATTACCTATTAAATTATTGAAAAATATAATTCCTTGCTTGATAAAATATAATTCATTATTTCAAACGAGAATGAACAGTTAATATTACATAAATAAACTGGTATCAGTTACCCTCCATAGAAGGCATTGACAAGACAGAGGTTCGGCAACGTTGTTCTCCTATCTTTCTCTACTCCCATTATAACGTGAACCTCACTATAGGCTGCTACACAAGCAATCTATCCACTAGACCAGGATCACATCAGTGTTTCATTACTTACAATGGAGATAAATTGGAAGTTGCATTTGCTCAAATGCTAATTAATGAGTAATAATTATTAAAAGAAAATCCTAATTAAATGCTGTAAATCACCCCGAAGACTTCTGCTACTGCAAATATTGACAACAGGGTTAACAGCTAGATGGAAATTCGATGAGCGATACTATACAAAAATTTAAGTTGATAGCAATAATAGCAGTACTCGCCTACTAGTATAAATTCTGCTGCTCTTGTATTTAGTTTTAGTTTATCAGAGATTGACAATGGTGTAATAACCGAAACCGGTCTTTCTAATTATCAATAAATCAGTGGTTTTTTGACAATTTCTTAGTCTTTTTCATTCAATATACAAAAATTATTTGCCAGTTCCCGGGCTGACAATTATAATTGTCTCAAAATTGAATAATTTTACTTTCCTTGCCCTATTACCATGGGTAAGGAAAGTATTGCTTTCCGAAAAAAATTAAGGTACCCCAATTTCTAAATTTCTATACGTTTCAAGGGCCCCTGAGTCCAAAAAAGTGGTTTTTGGGTATTGGTCTGTATGTGTGTGTGTGTGTGTGTGGTGTGTGTGTGTGTGTGTGTGTGTGTGGTGTGTGTGTGTGTGGTGTGGTGTGTGTGTGGTGTGTGTGTGTGTATGAGTGTATGTGCGTCTGTGTACACGATATCTCATCTCCCAATTAACGGAATAACTTGAAATTTGGAACTTAAGGTCCTTCCCCTATAAGGATCCGACACTTTCGAACAATTTCGATCAAATTCAATTGAAGATGGCGGCTAAAATGGCGAAAATGTTGTCAAAAACAGGCTTTTTCGCGATTTTCTCAAAAACGGCTCCAACGATTTTGATCAAATTTATACCAAAAATAGTCATTGATAAGCTCTATCAACTGCCACAAGTCTCATATCTGTAGAAATTCCAGGAGCTCCGCCCCATCTACGCAAAGTTTAATTTAGGATTCTCAGTATCAGGCTTCAGATACAATTTAAACAAAAAATTCTAAGTGGAAAAGATTAAGCATGAAAATCTCTACAATTAATGTTTTGTAACATTTTCACTTAAAATTGAAAATAAGCTCGAAATTCGAGAAAATGTTATTATTTCAATTGCAAACTGTTGGCAACTGTTGATTCTATTGAATCATTCACTATGAAGAGATAGCAGACCTCATGTGTGTCTCCAGCGTTATTGCCCTGTCACCAGCTGGCTCAAACTTTGAATAGTAGACTTGAGATGCGCGGTTACACTAGCGTCAATTGATGAATTTTCATAACGGCAAGGAAAGTTGTGTGAGTGCGCCACACCAGATTTTTTTTGTATTGTAGCGCTCATCGAATTTCCATCCAGCTGTATAACCTGTTGTCAATATTTGCAGTAGCAGAAGTCTTCAGGGTGATTTAGAGCATTCAATTGGGATTTTCGTTTAATAATAACTATCACTTACAATGTACATGAACTTCGATGGACTGAGTGTCGAATCCCTGCTCGTTTTCAGCTCTGCACTGGTAGAGTCCTGAGTTTTTCCTGGTGACACTTTCAAGGGTCAGAGTTGGACCGTCTAGGGGATCCTCCTGCGAGCCATGTCTTGTCTGCAACCGGGAAAAAAATATTTTAATATAATTTCAGATAAAAATACCTAAAAAGACCAACATTTTTGAGAAATCATTGCAGGTGTATTACACATGATTTATCAATTTCAATAATCTTCTGAAATCAATACATGTCAGAGTTGGAACGTTAACTTTTTTCAATCAATTTATATTCAATTATTTATTTAACAACAATGACAAAACAACTAAATCATAAAATGATTGGAAACGTAAAAACATGCTCATAGCCCTTACTATTAGTTTAAGTTCAGGTTATTTAACTTTATTTATTGATCGTTTGGGTGATATATTTTTAATTCTATGTATTTGTTGTAGCTCTAATTATGGTTGTTGACATTATTTATATATTTTTTCTTTTAATAGATTAAACTACTATATATTTATTTTTTTGATTTTATCTTATTCCATTCCCGAATTTTGATTGCATATTAGTCCAAAAGAGGTTCTAATTCTTCAGCAGTTTTAGAACACATACATTTTGATCCCAGAATAATCACATAAGATTCTGAATTTAGAATGTTAATATAGGAAATTAACTAAAACAATCCACTGTATATAGTATCAAGTCAAAAATTTAGAGAATATTGAATAAACATTGAAATTTTTGAGCCATAATAAAAACACCAACTCACTCACTAATAAATAATAAATTGAAACAAATTTATCCCAATATTGATATAAAGTTTACATAAGAAGAAGCTAAATTGAATCATTTTTCAATTATTGTAAAATACAGTACCGTATTACAGTTGTACATACTTTCAATATTAGAATGGAACAATAAAATTAAATTGAATCTATCTGTGTTTCAAACAGATAAATATTATTTCAATATAACAATAGGAGCACATCTTGCCGTGATGTTAGCAGGTATATTACAATAATTTAGGCATGTGAATTAAATTTGGGAGAGAGATAGTACAAGAGTATCCTTAGTTTTTCTCCCCCGATTAGTGCTTCATTGTAACAAAAAAAATTATAACAAAATAAATGTCATAATTTATAAATTTTAATATTCTTCAAAATCACAAATTATTGTAGATACAGTACTAGCATTTAGTTAGGACTATCTATAGTCCTTGAAAACCTTAGTTTCATATGATGTACTTATAATTATCATAGTCTAGGCTGCTCACTCACATAAATATAATAGTCATAAAATTATTATTTCAGTTTATATTGGTATATGGAATTTTACCATTAAGCTGATCTTGAAACACAAAATATTATCTTACAAATTGAGAACTAGAAGAATAAATTTAAATTAAAATCAAGTTCTTGCTCACCTTTTTTGTGAAAGTGATCTTTGGAGGTGGAGACCCAGATGCTGTGCATGTGAGTGTGATGGAAGATCCCTTCTGTACTATATTTTTCGGCTGTGACGTCATCAATTGTGTAATGTGCGGTTTCACTGCGAACGAAAAACAAACTTTGACTTATTAAGTGATAATTATTTCTAATTTATTAACATACTCCAATCTGAAGCTTTTTTTATCTATATATATATATGAAAGTGAAATGGAACTCACTCACTGACTCACTCACTCGCAGAACTAAATCGCTAATCTACCGGACCAAATACGTTCAAATTTGGTAGGTATGTTCAGTTGGCCCTTTAGAGGCTCACTAAGAACGGATTTGGAAAAATTTCCAAAGATACGCCCAAAATCTGCGTTTTTTTAGTGTTTTCTCAGATTTATCGAGAACAAATTAACAGAAAATGTTCAAATTCAGTACAGAAGCTCAGCTAGGGTGTAATAATGTTGTATTAGAAGGAATTTGCAATAACGTCAAAGATACGCCCAAAATCTGCGTTTTTCCAGCATTTTTTTACGCTTTCTCAGCTTTATCGAGAACAAATCAACAGAAAATGTTCAAATTCAGTACTGAAGTTCAGCTAGGGTGTAATAATGTTGTGTTAGGAGGAATTTGCAATAACGCCAAAGATACACCCAAAATTAGAGGTTTTTTGCGTTTTCTCAGTTCTTTAATCAAGTAATAGACAGGAATAATGTTCAAATTTGGTACAGAGGTGTTGCTAGGGTCTTAAAACTTTGTGATGAGGTGACTTCAATATTTCATCAAAGATACGCCCAAAATCAACGTTTTTCTCAGCTTTTCTGCGTTTTCTCATTACTTTGACTTTCTGATGGAATGAAGCATGCTCAAATTAAAAATGCAGGCGACCGAAGCGAGCCCGCTGATCTCATTTTTGGACGATCCAGTCGGCGGTCCTAGACGGATATGGCGAGCGAAGCGAGCCTGACGGCTAGTAAATAATATTATTGGATAATATTCATGTGACTTTTGTTTGTGAGTAGTCCCTGATGAAAAGGCTCTTCCTAGCCTAAATATAAATATAGGCTACTAACAAAAGCAATATGAGAACACGAAGTTTACCTTTTCATTCGAAATATTTTGATATTTAAATTTTAAAGTAGCCCGTACAAGTGAAGTTATTTTAAATAGGCTATTATTTTATCCGTTGAACGGTTTCACTACTGTTGTATCGTAATACTTTTGTGTGAATGCATTGAATATTTGAATTCACATTGAAAGCATGACATGTAGGCTATGATACACAAGTAACCCTTACTTGTAAAAATATCATGAGAAAAAATCTGGTGTGGTACACTCACACAACTTTCCTTGCTCATTGAACTGAAAGCCTCATTCTTAAACGAGATAATTTAGGGGAATAACATAATGACGATTGACGGCAACATATTTGAAACTACGATCGACTACTGTATATGTGTCATATATAATTGTTTTAGAGTATTTTTCCTTTGTGTAAATTGTGAAATTCGATGATTTTTTTTTTTAAAGTCGTCAAAACAGCTGTTCTACTGATGAAATCTTGACTATGACTGTGTTCTTTTTATAAACTACTCTACCTACATGCACGAGAAGGAGGTTACAAAGTCCATTTCTCAAGGATGGGGTGGACCCCCATTAGTTTTCCAAGAAAAAGGCTCATGCCAGTTGATAGAGCTGATAAATAAGTATACAGGGGTATATGAATTTGAAAAAAAACGTTGGAGCCGTTTTTAGAAAATCATGAAAAACATGGTTTTTTAGTAACTGTCATTTTTCTCAAGAATATACGGGGCGTAATCTGCAATTTTCCCAAAAATGAGACTCATGTAAGTTGATAGGGCTTATGAATTATCCATGGTATAAATTTAAAGAAATAGTTAGAGCCGTTTTCGAGAAAACCGTGAAAAACATGGTTTTTTAGTAATTATCCGCCATTTTTCGCCATCTTGAATTGAATTTTATTGTCGGATTCTCATGGTATAAGGACTTAAGTTTAAAATTTTAAGTCAATCGGTTGATTAGGAATGCAGTTATCGTGTTCACAGACATACACACACACACACACACACACACCACACACACAACACACACACACACACACACACACACACACACACACACAACACAACACACACACACCACACACACACACAGACTAACACCCAAAAATCATGTTTTTGGACTCAGGGGACCTTGACGTATAGAAAACTTGAAATCAGGGTACCTTAATTTTTTGGAAAGTAATACGGTCCTTACCTATGGTAATAGGGCAGGAAAGTAACACCGAGAAATATTGATAATAATATTATCAATATGTAGTTCATTCTACATAAAGTACGCTGAATTTAACATTTTAATTGACAGCTAACAAATACTCGTAGGGCAGGAGAACTGAAATTCAGACGAAATCTTTCACTCTGTATAACTTGATAAGTAAGCATTTTCGGACTCATGTTAATTAGAAATTTTAATATACTATATATACAGAGTGTTCTGAAAAAAGGGTGCCATAAGTCAGGGTTGATTCCTCACATCAAAAAAAGAAAAAAGTACTATTAACATAGGTCCGACAATGCTTGGTTACCAAGTTATACAGGGCGAAAGATTTCGTCTGAATTTCAGTTCCCTGCGGAACGAGCCTACGGGTATTGTTGGCTGTTAATTAGATGTTAAATTCAGCGTACTTTATGTAAAATGAACTGAGAAATCGAATAAATCCGTTTCCAGACCGTTAGCTACAGTAATTTTTGAAATATGTGACGAAATACGCGAAAAACTAGCTACTTTAAAATTTGAAGCAGATTTACTACCCTATGTTGGATGTACAATAAACACAAAATATTTTCTCACAGAACTTGTAGAAAATTAAATTTCAATAGAAAAATGTAGAATAAGTTCATAATAGACAAACGCAACCTTGAAAAAATCCTTCATTACATACAAAACTCCTGAAAAATAGAGAGCTTAACAGATTTTGTCTATTTTTCATGCGTTTTGTTGGTAGTTGAGGATTATTTTTTTAGGGGAAATACCACAGCCTACTATAGATAGAGGGCCGGAACATGATCAATATGGCAACGTGTGGTTCAGGCCGCCATATTTATTTGATATGCATAGATTCATTACACCATTAGAAAATTGTATTTTGTAGAATCATTTGTACTATTGTATACTGTGAAATCATTTGTATTTGTTAGTAGTTGTATACTGTGAAATCATTTGTATTTGTTAGTAGGGATAGTAAGTACTTATGTCAATAATGTGATTATGAACCCACAGATATATGTCAAGATAGATTGAACTATTATTGCTATTGGATATCAATTCTTTTGTGAATTTTGTTGTATACTATTATGCCTAGATACAATGAGTTAATGAACAAAGTTGAATGAATTATCATTATTCCAGCAATTTATTCGTTCAATAATCTATTGATTCATTGAATGAAAAGACTAAGAAATTGTCAAAAACCACTGATTTATTGATAATTAGAAAGACCGGTTTCGGTTATTACACCATTGTCAATCTCTGATAAACAGTAGTATCAGTAGTATATTGATAAACAATAGTTTATCAGAGATTGACAATGGTGTAATGACCGAAACCGGTCTTTCTAATTATCAATAAATCAGTGGTTTTTTGACAATTTCTTAGTCTTTTTCATTCAATATGAATAATTACCACAATATCAACTTCTCAACTACACAAAAAGTGAAAAATATTAATTCATTATTGATATTAATTATCACTTCTCTTTATAAGGCTACTTTGAAATTATTGAAAGATGATATAAATCTTCAATACCGTACTCTGTTTATTTTTTTCTTCCAAAACACGACTAGTAGTTCCAAATCATCTAAAGCCATTTTTCCTAAATAAAAAAAAAGTTGAAACAAGTCTTGTTTTAAAAGAAAAAAGAATAATAAAGGGTAGGGTACTTAATGATGTGTTTTAATATGAATTGATGGATATCATTATACAAACAAAAACTAAATGGTAGTAGAATATATTCCCTTTGATAGATATTATTGAACTATCGGTTATCATTACGGTGTATAGTTAGTTATAGATGCACAAAAAGCGAATGCATCAAATTCAGAAGTTTCTTAAAAAGAAGACAATATTCGACTTTCATATTTTTATTTTACATTTAGAAGGTACTATTAAATACTTTCATCTATTAATGTAATACTTTTGATCATTAAAATTGCTCGTAGGGGATACAGACACAGAAAGTAAGTACAGTGAAATATATTGCCAAGCTAGACATTATTAAATCACTTTTTGCTTTTGGAAAAAAACGACTAGCATTCAAATATTTTACAATAAATTAATAAATCACTCACTGGAAAACAAGATCTTTCGGCAGTTCCGCCATCTTCTTGGTTGTACTCATAGACAAGTAGAAGGATAGGATGGCAATTTTTAGTGTGCTGTTTGTGTCTATTGGTGTCTATTTGGGTTTGTTGTGGCTAAGAAGGTAATCAATGAGGATGTGGGATTTGAAGTTGGTTTGTTCATTTAATATACATTGTCTATTGCTTTTAAATTGGGTGTATATTTCAAATTGTGTCTAATTCTGGTCCTTTGTTTTTTATGTGTATGATTTGTAGATCAGTATTTATGTTTGTGTGGACCAGGACCAGAATTAGACACAATAGAGCAATTTGAAATATACACCCAATTTAAAAGCAATAGACAATGAATATTAAATGAACAAACCAACTTCAAATCCCACATCCTCTTTGATGACCTTCTCAGCCACAACAAACCCAATAGACACCAATAGACACCAACAGCACCAACAGACACTAATCCAATAGACACCAACAGCACCAACTAATCCAATAGACACCAACAGCACACTAAAAATTGCCATCCTATCCTTCTACTTGTCTATGAGTACAACCAAGAAGATGGCGGAACTGTCGAAAGATCTCGTTGTCCAGTGAGTGATTAATTCATTTATTGTAAAATATTTGACTGCTAGTGGTTTTTTCCAAAAGCAAAAAGTGATTTAATAATTAGCAGTTCGTGATGGAAAACAACATTGAAGAATTCTAGACATTATATTTGAAACTCCTAGAATTGAAGTTGAAATTAGTCTATCAGTTGATATTATATATTTTTACTATCATTGGATTGAATTTCTCAGTATTGGTATTTGATAAAGGGCATAAAGCTAGTAGTTAATCGGGAGTCTACCCAAGTGAATTCAATTTGCTCGGCCTGAAGCTGAGCTTGACTGCGAGGTTGCCATGTTGTGCGTTCCAGCCTTTATCTAAAGTAAGCCATGGAAAAATACCCTTGAAATAACCTAGAATAGTCATTTCTAGGTTATTTCAAGGGTATATTAGGGTATTTTAAGAGTATTTCAAGGGTTTTACTCACTTGTAGATCCGACAAAGTAGTGTACAGTGCTGACAGGAATCTTATGCCTTGAGCTGATCACCTCGCAGCGGTACTGACCGATGTCGGCCTCTTGGATGTTGTGGATGGAGAGCGAGAAGTTGGATAGCAGTTGGATGTTGGAGCGCTCCTTGGCCTGACTGGTCGGAATGTCACCTGTGTAGAGTATGCTCGAGCCCAACCACCACATGATCACTGCATAAACTGCAACAAAAAACAATGAATTCTTCATTGATTCGTACAATGAGTACATTATAGGAATTACAGATGGAATCAAATAGAGAATTCATTTATTCAAATGCTAATTAATATATAATTATTATTTAACCGAAAATCCTAAATAAATGCTGCAAATCACCCCGAAGACCTCTGCTACTGCAGACATTGACAACAGGGTTAACAGCTAGATGAAAATTCGATGAGAACTACTATCCAAAAATTAGTTGCCAGCCCGGGAATCGAACCCGGTAGCTCCCAATTGCCAGTCAGGAATGCTTACCCTTACACCAAACTGACAATCTCTGGATAGCAGCGCTCAATTTATACGAAGCCATAGCGGCCAACCAGTTACAGATGGAATTAAATAGAGAATGCATTTATTCAAATGCTATTTAATATATAATTATTATTTAACGAAAATCCTAAATAAATGCTGCAAATCACCCCGAAGACTTCTGCTACTGCAGACATTGACAACAGGGTTAACAGCTAGATGGAAATTCGATGAGAACTACTATCCTAAGCAACTAATTTTTGGATAGTAGTTCTCATCGAATTTCCATCTAGCTGTTTACCCTGTTGTCAATGTCTGCAGTAGCAGAAGTCTTCGGGGTGATTTGCAGCATTTATTTAGGATTTTCGTTAAATAATAATTATATTATAGAAATGATAGGGAGAGAAAAAATAAGGTGACCTTGTGCTATTCCTCTCCCAAATTCAGATAAGGTTAAACCTTAGACCAGTTATAGAATAGACACAGCCCATTGTATATTCGTACTGAAAGTCGATAAAGCCAAAATCTACTGCCATATCGCCCAATCGTGACGTCAGCATCGGATAGGAAACTTCTGTAGAGTTTGTATACATTGTTTTCTATTTCAGCAGGAGTTTACCATTTTCATGAATAATAATTTACTTCCATCTGAAATAGACACAGTCAGCTTTGGAAAACAATATAAACAAACTCTGCAGAAAAGTTTTCTATCCGATGCTGACGTCACGATAGGGTGATATGGCAGTAGATGTTGGCTTCAGAGGCTAGACTTCCCAGCGTGTCTATTCTATAACTGGTCTAAGGGTTAAATATATTCCGAAATAGGTCAAGTCTTGTAGTTGTTCACTTCACAAAATTGTCAATCCTTAATTATTTTCACAAAGTGGATTTTGAAATTTGGATGCTTCAAGACAAAAAAAAGACAAATATTACACATTATTATCACTAAAATGTAATCTAAATTTGGGAGAGAAATAGTACAAGGAGTATCCTTAGTTTTCTCTCCCAATCAGTGCTTCCTTGTGAAAATAATAATGAATAAATGAATAAAATTCACGAGTAAAACTTGTTTAGTAGGCCTATGTGGTTGGAATTGTTCGTATTAATTAGATCCTTCTTTTATGAGTAAGTAGGGAAAAATGGAACAAAACTGATGGATCCATATTTTTTAAAATGTATAAATTCTGGGCTACTTTTTTGTATTTATAAAATAGAATAAATTATAGTACGATTTAAAATTAATAAAATATTGAAAAACAAGAATACAATTACTAGTAACGTAACTATACTAGTTTCGGTGATCAAACATCGTCAGGTTATAAAAATAAATTCAAAAAATAAATTTAATTAAATTAATTAAAGGGTACCATAATTCTATTTTATAAAAACTGATGGAATTATATTTTGTTTGCTACCATTGTAATTGTCAGTATTGGATCCTTGTTGCATGGAATAAGAACCATCTTAGGACTATAGTGAGGTCTACGTTATAATGGCAGTGGAGAAAGATAGTAAAACAACGTTGCCGATCCTTTGTCTTGTCAATGCCTACTATAGTTGGTATCTGATACAGGTTTATTGATGTAATATTAACTCTGCATTCTTGTTTGAAATAATCAATTATAGGCCTATTCTATTAAGCAAGAAAATATATTTTGAAATAATTTCATAAAGGATTTTCATAATTGAGATGTTAATAGATTATTAATTCTACATTGTGCCAAAGCGAGGGCACATAGCAACGGGGAAAAATCTCTCTCTAGGTGTTGGAACCTTGCAACACTTACAGACGTACGTCTGTCTCCAAATTTAATGTCTGCTCACGTCTGCATTCAAACGTCTCATTTTTTCTACGTATGTATGCATACGTGTTTGTAATACAGGATGCCTACACTTCCTATGAAATATTTTAAAATTTATTCTGTCTACTAACTTTGGCGATTGCTAGCTTTTATCATAGAGAAAATATAGCATAAGTAGATATCCCATGGTATAAGTCGTTATGTTCCAAATTACAAGCTGATTCTTTGTTGAATCAAACCGATTACTGTCGACTACTGTCTATTATCACTCTTTTTTGGGGTGAGATTGTAAGAACAGTGCTATATGAGAGACTACCAGCGTTACATAGCTTCATGAAAAACAACTACTAGGACTCTCAGCTTGAGTTAAAAGTGAAATTTGCAACATAAACGCCCTATACCATGGGATATTCTCCTATGCTATCTTTTTCTCTATGCTTTTAGTCAATCGACTCAAGAATTATTCCTCTTTGCTCTATGGCATCAACAAATTGCCAAGTAGGCTTATCATGCACTTTTTGTGTAGTTGAGAAGTTGATATTGTGGTAATTAATCATATTAAATGAAAAAGACTAAGAAATTGTCAAAAAGACACAGATAACTTAAGTTATCAATAAATCTGTGGTTTTTTGACAATTTCTTAGTATTTTAAATTTATTATTATTGTTATTCATGGCGCTTAATTGTATATATGTGAGCTTCATTAAAACTCACACAACATGCCACCTGTCAATTACATATATTTTTTACATACAAGATTGGTTTTATTCAATACATTTTCCAATATAATTTTCTTAAAAGCTTATACGTCCAAACTACCAGACAAGGGCCTCATTCTCTCTTCAACACTATAGGGACAACTCTTTAATAGTATATCACCTAATTTATTTTTGAATACTTTCAAATTAGTCTCAGTTTTCAAATCGTTTTTCAAAGAGTTATATATTTTTATGCCTGAATATAAGGCTCCCTTCTCATAGGCGTTAAGTCTGTGCTTGGGCAAATAAAGATTGTTGTTACGCTGAGGAAACCTGTAAATGGGATGATTGTCAGGAATTATCTCACTATAACTTTTCATGTACATTAAAATGTCAACCATATATTATAAAGCTGGAAGGGTTAAAAGGTTGAGTCAGCGAAATATGGGCCTGCAAGAGTCTCTCCTCCCAGAGTGAGTTAAATTCCTAATCACTCTTTTTTGGTTTTTAAAAATGTTTAATGCGCCAGGGATGAGCCTCCAAAAAATATGCCATACCTAAAGGTGCGTACAGATTTAAGCGCCGCGAACATGAGCAATTCTCTTTAAATCAGCTGATGCCAAGCTTTTTATATCTGTATCTTACCGTTTCTGTAAAAATACAGATATAATCAGCTGATTAAAAGTGAATTGCTCATGTTCGCGGCGCGTATATCTGTACGCACCTTTATAATAGAAAGGAAGTATCCATGGTATAATAAAAGCCCTGTCTTTAAATTTGTAATAGTTAAAACTGTACGAATGGCGTAAATAGCACGACAGAGTCTTTGCTGTAATTTCTGTAGGTAGCCTTCCCATTCCAAATTATGTTGCACAAGCAAGCCAAGAAACTTAGCTGAGTCTACATTTTCAACCCCCACCATCACCCCCACCAGCGCGCACACCATCGCTATCATTCCTTCTTATCCTAAAGTGAACAATTTTCGTTTTCACAGGGTTCAAAACCAAACAATTATTTCTAAACGAAATATTTAATTTCTCCCTAATTCCTTGTAAAGTGAGATAACTTGAGGTATCAATAAATCTGTGGTTTTTTGACAATCTCTTAGTCTTTTTCATTTAATAAGTATCATGCACACTGGACATTTCGATAGTTACCTGGATTCTCGACATGACAAGGCAGCATCACACTGTCCCCTACCACCACCGAGAACGACTTATTCTTTGACTTGAGTACAGGAGGAGGTCCAATCGGGGGGTTTTCGTCATCGTCATCACTATCTCCATCCTGGTCATCCTGGTAGCCATCGTCCGGGTTCTTTTCGTCTACTGGCACACCTGCAAACCACAGAAATAACACTAAATTATTTCAAAATTACACTAAATTATTTCAAAATCTTATCACACAAGAATGAAGTCCAAGAGGATATCAAGGCCAAACATTTAGCCGGGAATAGATGCTTCTATAGTGGGGTTATAATGGCAGTGGAGAAAGATAGAAGAACAACGTTGCCGATCCTCTGTCTTGTCGTCAGTGCCTCCTATAGACGGTAAGATTTATTGATGTAATATTAACTGTTCATTCTCGTTTAAAATAATCAATTATCCTATCATATTAAACACGACCTTGAAGAAGAGAAATTTTAACCTTGGCCCAACACACGTCTTAGAAATTTCTAAAATTTTTGTAAGCTCTAACTATGTAAGTGTACAATAAATAAAATTTAGCGAGCAATTTCTGTATTTTTATATCTGGCTATTTTTATATCTGGTTATTTATGTATGGATCTCGAAAACGGCTCTAACGATTTTCACGAAATTTGGAACATAGTAGGTTTATGATATAAAGATTCGATTGCACTAAGTCTCATCCTTGACAAAACTCGCTGGATAAAAGGATAATTCATTAAAACATTAAAAGGATAATTTATCCTTGGCTGAAACAGCTGTGGATAGTAAAAAAGTAAGTATGTGAAAAATCAAAATATCGCATCTCCGAAATTCATAAGATAACGTATAGCCAGCTGTGAAATATAAACACTATCATTTTAGAGAATTGTGTTCGGTTTATCAATAAATTATTATTATTATTATTGTTGTCATTTGTTACGTGAAGCCACAAATCTGAGCAGAGCTCAAGTGGCATGTAACATGTCATGAACATTTTTTCTATGCAAAGTGTATGCATCTGTATCAACTCAAAGTATGAAGGCACCACAACATTCCTCCATTGTATAGGGACACGCTTCCAAAAGTACATTAGTAATTGAGTAAAAATATAATTACTCAATTCAAGGAAATACAAATACATTGACTGTCCTTATCTATCAGTCTGGAAAAAGCCATCAAGATGTGACATATTATCATGAAATGTGACATATCATAAAACTGATATTCTGTAGCTCCAACATAACAAACAATCTCTTCTTATTCCACTTAAATTTTTTATTGATTTATCTTTGCCGCCTGATTTTATCTCTTCCTCTCAATCATCTTGTCTACATTTTGATTTATTCTCTATCCAATTTGCTGGGATAAGTTAACTCGATTCTTGTTAGTGGAAGACTTGCTTGTTATAAGGTTTAGTTGCCTCTCAATACACTATACTATCTTTGTTGACTAAGGAAGAAAATATCATATTTCTTTTGAATGATGAATGATAGCATAGAGAAAGGATAAGCGTAAGTTTGTTTGTCTCTGATGATACGGAATATTGATAACAAATCTGCTACGTATTTCTTCTTTCTCCATTGATGAATGAATCTTGATTCTTGACGACATTGGTAACAGACATGTTCCATATTCCATTTTATTGATGAATGATTATTGATGAGATTGATAACAAATCTGCTACATGTTCCACATTTTTTTATTGATGAATGATTGTGAACTGTATTGAAAACTGATTAATCTGTAGATGTTTTTCTTTTGTTTTTTGATCAATCAATTTTCTTAAGGTACCTATAACGAATCTGATACAGAATCTGGTGATAAATTTGATAGCTGCTTCTGATATACTAGCTGGTAAAACTAGTAAACAGTTCTAAGGAATGGATAGAATCATAGAAACACAACGGATGTAGCCTACCTACATCACTGGCTGATCGGATGTATAAGGAATTCATCACCATTATTATACTGTCCTCAAAAGATAGTAGTTAACATCAATGTGAAACAATAGGCTTCGTACAAAGACAATGGAGCCGATTTCCAGACACACATACCAATGACAGAGATAAAGAAAGATAAAAAACCGATGAAAGGAAGAGGTGTTGAGAAGAAGACAGGAGACAGAAGAAGAAGAAGAGGAACAAGAGAAGAAGAAGAAGAAGAAGAAGAAGAAGAAGAAGAAGAAGAAGAAGAAGAAGAAGAAGAAGAAGAAGGAGAAGAAGAGGAAGAAGAAGAAGAAGAAGAAGAGAAGAAGAAGAAGAAGAAGAAGAAGAAGAAGATGATGATGATGATAGTGAAGAAGAGTGAGAGGAAGAAGAAAAGGAGAAAAAGCAGACGAAGAGGAAGAGGGAAAAGAAGATGAAGAATTACCTGAGCACAAAAGGAAGAAGAGAAAGATGCGGGGCAGGAAGAAGATGAGGAGAAAGAGAAAGAAGAGGCAGAATAGGAGGAGGAAGGACGAGATGAAGAAGAGGTGAGAAAGAGAGAAGGAGAGGAATAGGATGAAGAAGCTGATAAAGAATAATAATAGGAAAGGAAATGAGAAGAAGTGATGAAGGGGGAGGAGGTGAAGGAAGGAGAAGAAGAGGAGGAGGGTCAGGGAAGGAAAAAGAAGGATGAGAAGACGAGGAGGAAGGAGCAGAGGAAGAAAAGTGAGAAGAAGAAAAAGATGAAGGAGAAGAGAAGGAAGAAGGGGGAGAAGAAGAGATAATAGAAAGGGAAAAAGATTGTGAGCAAGAAGTAGTGGAGAAGAGGAAAGAAGAAGAGGATGTAAAAAAGACCATTGATCCTAAAAACAAAAGATGTGCCGACAAAATATGGCGTCTTTTTTAATCGTACTTTAACTCAGTGCTTATAACACAACCTAGTATACGAGAGAATGTAGGAGAGACTTGAAACAATTGGCTGTAATTTAATGGAAATCATCATTATTCGGTCTAGTGACTTTTTCAAAGGATAAGGAGAGATCCTTTTTTTAGATCCTTCCCACCTTTTCTTCTTCTTCTTCTCCTTCTTCTTCTTCTTCATTCCTCTCCCTCTGCATCTACTCCTCTGTCTTACTATTATATTTTTTTGTCAAAGTCATTCAATCTCAGCTGTTTTCCCATGCATGATATCAAGCCGGTAAGCAGCTGTTTGCAGAACAAATAAACATATGATTATCATTACAGCATACTCTACTGGAACCATATGTTTTCTTTACAGTCGAGTATGTTTCCTAGTTCCGAAATAGGAACAGCAAAACTGCTACAAAAAACCATCTTCAGCGCTCTTGTTTTGTCGTTCCACAAAATTTTGTCAACTTCAGTTTTGTCAACTTCCACAAAATTCCTGATTCGGAGTTTGTAAACTAGGTTATGTTTATAGAATAACTTCTGCACAAGCAGGTTATGTTTTCTATTTCTCAATTATTCTTCTTTAGATTATTATGACAAAAAATAGTGTACGTTACTTGGACGTGAATGTCTTTTGCAGTGCTCGAATAAAATTCTAGTCTCGGCTAACGCCTCGACTAGAAGCATAATTTTCGCCTGCAAAAGGCCCCTTCCCGTCCATGTGACGTGAGATACTATTCTGCATTCACATTTCCCCTGTTAGTATCATGTTCCAACTTATTATTTATCCTAACATTATTATTTTAATCAGGGCTTTTAGCCCTTACTATTCCATTCTTGAATTTGAAATTTGTTTGAAAATTATAGTCCAAATAAATTAAGGGTAAAACCTATCTCAATGGGGGCATAGGACAGTCAAGCGAGAACAAAAAAAATACATAAATGAGCATAGAGAAACGATAGCATAAGCTTTCTCTGTGATATTAGTCAAAATTATCATATAATATTTATATTTTCTCTTCGTTAATTTGTATTATACTTTCCTCGCCCTTAACCTACTACCATAGGCAAGGAAAGTATTGCTTTCCAAAAAATGATATCCCAATTTCATGTGTTCTATACTTTTCAAGGTCCCCTAAGTTCAAAAACATGTTTTTTTTGTTTTTGAAATCAATTGATTGATTGAGAGAACTTATGTTGCCCAGGATACAGTAAAAACTTAAGTGTTAATAGATTATGTTATCAGGTCACGTGACTAAGTGAGCTGTTAGGGGGTGATGGAAGAACAATGACAAGGATGAAAGATAGAGAACAAGAAAAAGAAGAAAATGCATGGAAAGGAGAAGGAGAAGCAGTAGAAGAAGGAGAAGAACATTGGCGCCATCTTCATTATTTCGGAAACCCATGCAGTGTCGCACTATTGAACCTCTTTTTCTCTCTTTTTTCGAAACCTCTCTTTCTACTATCTTCTTCTACTCTCTCCTTCTACCACTCCCTCTTTCATTTCCTTCTTCTCACTCATTTAACAACCTCCTTTATCCATGCCCTTTTTCCTTCTCCTTCTCCTTTTATCCTCTCCTTCTACCCCTCTGTTTCTACCCTCTTCTTTTACCAACGAACATTACTCTCTCAAGTTTACAATTTACTTTTGTGTCCTTCCATTATTCCCTCACTTATCATCTACTCACTCACTCTACAACCCCCCAAACAATTCTCGTAAACTGTCTCCTTACTTTCTCCAACTCATTCTCTCTCTCTCTCACTCTCTTCCACACTCATTCTTCTATATATATTATTATCTTTCCCCGAAAATAGCTCTGGCTGGCTAGCTCCCCCTTTTAGACGACAATGTGACGCCACGCCGTCAAAGACGAAGTTGAAGAAGAAGAAGAAGAAGAAGAGAAGAAGAAGAAGAAGAAGAAGAAGAAGAAGAAGAAGAAGAAGAAGAAGAAGAAGATGAAGAAGAAGAAGAAGAAGAAGATGAAGAAGAAGAAGAAGAAGAAGAAGAAGAAGAAGAAGAAGAGAAGAAGAAGAAGAAGAAGAAGAAGAAGAAGAACGAGAATGAGAAGAAGAAGAAGAAGAAGAAGAAGAAGAAAAAGAAGAAGAAGAACGAGAATGAGAAGAAGAAGAAGAAAAAGAAGAAGAACGAGAATGAGGAGAAGAAGAAGAACGAGAATGAGAAAAAGAAGAAGAAGAAGAAGAAGAACGAGAATGAGAAAAAGAAGAAGAACGAGAATGAGAAGAAGAAGAAGATGAGATTGAAAAGGAGTAGGAGATGTAGAAGAAGAGCACGAGGAGAATTTCAAAAAGAAGAGGAGGATATAAAGTAGAATAGCAGGAGAAGGAGAAGGAGAAATGGACTAGAGGAAGAGAAATGATAGTGGAAGAAGTTGCTGAAGAAGAAGAAGTTGAAGAGTAGAAGAAGATGGAGGAGATTAGGAGGGGAAGATGGAGAGGAGTGGAAGGATATGGAGAAGACCAGGAGAATGAAATGGAGAATAGTATAATGAGGAAAAGGAGGCTAGGGAGAGAAGGAGTTGAAGGAGAAGACCGAAAAATAAGAAAAAGTAGAAGAGTAGGGGTAGGGGAAGAAGAAGATTGGGAGCAAGGGGCAAAAGAAGAAGAAGAGTGGAAGGAGAAGAAGAAAAGCAGGAAAAGTAAAAGGAGAGTAGATGAGTTGAAGAAGAAGAGGGGAGAGAAGGAGTGAGAAGAGAGCTGGAGAGTAGGAGGAGAAGAGTAATAGGGGAAAAGAGGAGAAGGGGAGGAAGTCAGGAGGAGACAAAAACAGGAGGAGAAGGAGTAGGAGAAGAAGGAGGCGAAAAAGGAGGAGGAGATAAAAGTGAAGGAGAAAATTTTTATTTATTTATTTATATTTTTAAAAAGAAGCACAAAAATTGGATGTGGAGAAGAAGAAGAACGAGAATGAGAAAAAGAAGAAGAAGAAGAGAAGAAGAAGAAGAAAAAGAAGAAGAAGAAGAAGAAGAAGAAGAAGAAGAAAAAGAAGAAGTAGTGAGAGAAGAACACGACAGTTAGTTCCGTAATTTTGTGATTTTCGTTCTCGTTTGTTGTCAGCTTGTTGGTAACTCAAAAGGGCAAATTCTGTTGGGTCCTTTAAACGCCCCCCCCCCCGCGCAACACCTTCCACCCCAATAACCCTTCTCGAAGATAATTTGGGGTCGTCTAGACGATTCGAGACTGTTTTGGGGAGAAGATATCAGAGGGAG